>NC_089195.1:11247548-11512548 GCF_963930695.1 Labrus bergylta | reverse complement strand
ATCTTTTCATCCATCCATCCATCTTTTCATCCATCATCCATCTTTTCATCTTTCATCCATCCATCTTTTCATCCATCCATCATCCATCTTTCATCCATCATCCATCCATCCATCCATCCATCCATCCATCCATCTTTTCATCCATCATCCATCCATCCATCCATCCATCTTTTCATCCATCATCCAACCATCCATCCAACAACCATCCTACCCCCCCCGCCTCCTGACCTCCAGGTGTAACAACAGGACTCAGTGTGTGGTGGTTGCAGGGGTTGACGTCTTCCCAGACCCCTGTCCTGGAACCTACAAATACCTGGAGATCCAGTATGAGTGTGTCCCTTATAGTGAGTATGCATTAATACAACCACACATCTAAACACCCCAACACACAGACACACAGACACACAGACACACACACACATCTATAAACTGTAAATACGTGTATGTACATGCATGTAAAACATTTACATTTAATCTGCTACAGGTCTGAAATGTTTGTTTCTGTTCTTACAAGCTCTGATGACGACTGTTTCCCTGAGAGACTGATGGATAGGAGTCTTTTTTTTCTCAGGGAGTGTGTGTGTCTGTGTGTGTGTGTGTGTTTGTGTGTGAGATATGAAAACTTGAAACTTGCATAGAAAAGTACAGACAGAGAAAGTACAGAACATTTGCATACTGTATGTTGCCTGTGTGTGTGTGTGTGCGTGCACTTGTGTGTGCATGCGTGTGTATTTTCTTTTGCAGACTCACGCCACAGGAGTTGCTCTCTTTTCTCCACAGGAGCCTGATTGAGGGAAGGAAAGACCAGGGGAGGAGAAGGGAGGGAGGAAAAGAGGAGAGGAGGGGAGAGAGGAGGAGAGAAGGGTGGGGGGAGGAGGGAGGTTGCCAGGTCTCTCTTGTGCTTCTTTCTTTTTTTGTGAACTATAATGTTTGTTGGTGAGAATGAGTTCCTGAAGAAGTCTTTATCTGTGAATTTCTTCCTCTCTTTCTCTCTCTCACCCTCTCTTTCTCTCTCCCTCTCTCTCTCTCTCCCTCCCTCTCTCTCCCTCTCTCTCCCTCTCTCTCTCTCTCGCTTCGTGCTTCTCTTCACTTCCCTTCTTCACCCTCTGACTTCTATTTCTTTCTCTCCCTCTTTTTTTTCCTATGCTTGAGTAGAAGTGGACCAAAAAGGTAAAGACAATATATTGTAGCATCTTGATCTCTCTTTACCCCGCCCCCCCCTCTCTCCCTCTCTCCTGCCATCGCTCTCTCTTCCTCCTACCCTAGGACGTTGTTTCGTAGTCATGCTGGATGTTGCCCCCCTTTGATTCATTTCCTCCTATGTTCTTCATTTGATCCATCTCTTGTTGTATGGACACCCCGTCTTTTTATCCAGTTTGATCCAGGTTCTGCACCTAGCCTCTCTCTCACTCTCACTCTCTCTCACTCTCTCACTCTCTCTCACTCTCTCTCTCTCACTCTCTCTCTCACCCTCTCTCATGCTCTCTCTCTCTCTCTCTCTCTCACACTATATATCTCTCCCTCTCACCCTCTCTCTCACTCTCTCTCTCTCTGTCGTTCCTTCCTGGTTGTCCAATCATCCTCTTCATGCTTTTTGTCCCTTTTCTTCCCCTATAGGAAGAGTCCCTTATTTATCTACGTAGGAAAAATAAGACCAAATGTGTGCTTACCAAGCACTGCTTATGTGTGTGTGTGTGTGTGTGTGTGTGTGTGTGTGTGTGTGTGTGTGAGTGTGTGTGTGTGAGTGTGTGTGTGTGTGTGTGAGTGTGTGTGTGTGTGTGAGTGAGTGTAAGTGAGTGTGTGTGTGTGTGTGTGTGTGTGTGTGTGTGTGTGTGTGTGTGTGTGCATGCCTTTTTGCATGCCCGTGTGAGTAAACGTGTGTCCATGCAGTTATTGACATGTGGGTGGACCAATCGTTGTGCTCGGCGTAAACTAACCAGCCCTCTCATTCACTTCAAGGCAAATTTAGCCCCGCCCTCTGCGTCCCTGATTCTACCTCACTCACACTCTTTCCACTCTTGTTGCACTAACCCAAACACACACACACACAAACGCATGCACGCACACACACACACACACACACACACGCACGCACACACACTAACTGTGTGTGATTTCTGTTACGTCTTGTTGCCTTGCTCCCGATCAGCACAGCTGTTTTAAATCCTTCTCTCTCTCTCTTTTCTCTTCATCTTTTTTTCTTCCTGCTTCATCGAACTCGTCCATTTTTCATGCGACCATCGTTCTTCCTCTCACCTGCCTCCTTATCTCCTTATCTCCTTCACTTCTTCTCTCATCCCGCTCTCGCCCACCCCTCCTCCCCCCCCCCCCCCCACTCCCAAACCTCCAGTTTTCGTATGTCCCGGATCGCTGCTCAGTATCCAGCCGGCCTCCTCTCTCCTGGAGGCGGAGCATCAGTCGGGGGCGTGGTGTAAGGACCCGCTGCAGGCTGGTGACCGGCTGTACGTCATGCCGTGGACACCGTACAGGACTGAGGTTCTATACGAGTACGCGTCGTGGGACGACTACCGGCAGAACCGGGTCACCACGACCTACAAGTGAGTGGATGTCTAAATAATGAAGCTGGTGTTTATCACTGAGGGTCTTTATTCATGAACACCACATATTTAACCTTCAGGCTGCCGAGCCGCGTGGACGGTACGGGCTTCGTGGTGTACGACGGCGCCGTCTTTTACAACAAGGAGCGAACACGAAACCTTGTCAAGTATGACCTGCGGACTCGCATCAAGAGTGGCGAGGCAGTGGTGGTGAACGCAAACTACCATGACACATCGCCGTACCGCTGGGGAGGGAAGTCAGACATCGATCTGGCGGTGGACGAGAACGGCCTCTGGGTGATCTACTCGACTGAAGCCAATAACGGACGCATCGTGGTCAGCCAGGTGAGGACGGAGGACGGAGGTCAGAGGAGAGGGGGGAGGGGCTTCTTGATCTCATCTTCTTGTCTCTGTGCAGGTCAACCCTTACACGCTCCGCTTCGAGGGGACCTGGGCCACCGGGTTCGACAAGCGTGGGGCGAGCAACGCCTTCATGGCCTGTGGCGTGCTCTACGCTGTGCGCTCTGTCTTCCAGGACGATGAGGGGCAGGCAGAAGGTCGTGTTGGCAGCGACATGGTCGTGTACGCCTACGACACCAGCCGGGGACAAGAGCTCCCCATTCAGATCCCGTTTCCCAACCCGTACCAGTACATCTCGTCCATCGACTACAACCCCCGAGACAACCAGCTGTACGTGTGGAACAACTACTACGTGCTGAGATACCCCCTCCAGTTCACCCACCCTCCCCCCACCAAAGGTTTGTGTGACAGGTGCACTTTGTGTTTGCAGCTGACTGATTTGCAGAAGGGAAGCACACGCTCGCTCAGATCAGTAAAATCAGCCCTGACTGAGCGTGGTGTACCTCGTTATTTAACCTTCACCTGGAGACAACAGGAAGGGAGAAGGGACAAACAGCCCTAACACGGAGCTCCAACTGTTTTTGCTTCACTCCCTGATGGCTGTTAATACGTCCATCTCAATATACAGTCGATGGTTTGGACATTCCTGAAGAAACTAGAAACTCAACAATAAGTATTGAATCAGTACTGAATCCATCCGTTGTTATAACATGCTCAGAGACCGAGTCTGTGACCAATCACAAGCATGGACAAAGCTCCTTACTTTACAAACTAAACGTTTACAGATATTTCTGAAAAATCCTGAAAGCTTTGTTTCAGGAATCCACAATTCAGATGGATATCTGACATTATATTTTACTGCTTCATCGTTCAGCAGTGCAGGGTCGGTCATTTTCTAAAACTAGCATGATTTTAAAGTAGCATTCCCTCAATGCTTCATCTGCACCCCCCCCCCCCCCCTCTGTGCGCCCTCCAAAGCCACGCCCCCCATCTGTGCGCCCTCTAAAGCCACGCCCCTCACTTACATGAACGAGCGCCGTTGCTCCAGAAGCCGACCTCTGCTCGTGCTTTGAGTGTGGGCTCTTGCACGCCATGGGTAGAGAGCGAGCGTACGTAACTAAGCTAACAGAGACGTCTTGAATCTGCTCCACTCATTTTAGAATCACGGCTTCAACATGGTTTCCTTCTTTTCAGGTCCTCTCTCCTCCCTCATGACCACTGTCCGCTCCTACACCGCCACCGTCGCACTGACGCCAGTGCGCCCGTCTGCCTCTCACCCAATTGGGGTCATCAACAGGGGACCCTTTGACCAGCGGCCAATCACAGCCATGGTCCCTCTGACCCCACGTCCACCTCTGCGTATCCCTTTGGCGCCCGGGGGCCCCGGTCAGGTGGGCGGATGTGAGGGCCGGGTTGCACGAGGGGTACAGTGGCCGCCAACTCTGAAGGGAGAGACCGTGGAGAGACCCTGTCCTAAAGGGTCTCTGGGTAGGTCCTCTGTGTGTGTGTGTGTGTGTGTGTGTGTGTGTGTGTGTGTGTGTGTGTGTGTGTGTGTGTGTCCGTGTGAGTGTGTGTGTGTGTGTGTGTGTGTGTGTGTGTGTGTGTGTGTGTGTGTGTGTGTATCTTGTTTCCCTTTGAAACTTGGTCGGATGTCCCCTCTTTGAACCCGCCTTCAGATGTGGGAGAAGTAAAAAAAGCTTCAAGCTGGGTTCATCAGCTCGTGGTCACGGTGTGCAGCTGTCCCAGCTCAGCGCACGTTCGCTCACTGCTCCGAGGTGGAGCTGTTATGCAGATAATGCAGATCTGCAGTGCATGGAGCTTAATCATGTTGGATATTGTGGACATGGTGTAAGCAGCAACTGGTTAACAGGACGCAGACTCTGCTCTGATTTGAATGAAATAGTTAATAAACAGAATTTAAAGTTTAACTTTCTGGAAACACTCTTCATCTATAAACATGTTTCATATGAAGATTTAACCATCTTCATGCTCTGATGGCTGACCACGAGCTGTCTGCCTGTCTGTCTGTCTGTCTGTCTGTCTGTCTGTCTGTCTGTCTGCCTGTCTGCCTGCCTGCCTGCCTGCCTGCCTCTCTGTCTGTCTGTCTATCAGTCAGTCAGTCAGTCAGTCAGTCAGTCAGTCAGTCTGTCTGTCTGTCTGTCTGTCAACCCCTCCCATCTCAGAGAGCTGGACCTGAGTGAACTGAGTGCCTGCCTGTCTGTCTGTCTGTCTGTCTGTCTGCCTGCCTGCCTGCCTGCCTGTCTGTCTTGCTGACTGTCTGTCTGTCTGCCTGCCTGCCTGCCTGCCTGCCTGCCTGCCTGCCTGTCTGGCTGTCTGTCTGGCTGTCTGTCTGTCTGTCAACACCTCCCAGAGAGCTGGACCTGAGTGACCTGAGTGCCTGTCTGTCTGTCTGCCTGCCTGCATGCCTGTCTGTCTGTCTGTCTGTCTAAAGATAAAGATAAAGATAAACTTTATTGATCCCCCGTGGGGGAAATTTGTGCATTACAGCAGCTCCAGAAAACAGGGGATGGGAATATACTTATAAAAAATAAAAATAGAAGTTAAAAACAGATCAAACATATTTACATCATTTAAATAAAAAAAAATACAATAATGTAAAAAAATACAGTAATGTAAAAAAATACAGTAATGTAAATGTAAAATTACACAGTATGTCTCTCTGTCTGTCTGTCTGTCTGTCTGTCTGACCGCCTGTCTCTCTGTGCAGGTATTGCTTCCTATCAGTGCGTGCAGACTCCTGTGGGTTGGAGCTCCAGAGGGCCTGACCTTTCTAACTGCACCTCTCCCTGGGTTAGCCAGATCGCACAGAAGGTGAGTCGCACACTCTCACACACACACACACACACACACACACACACACACACACACACACACACACATAAAGATACACACACAAAGACACACACACACACATAAAGACACACACACACACACACACACACACACACACACACACACACATAAACACAGACACACACATAACGATACACACACATAAAGACACACACGTAAACAAACACACACACACACACATATAAAGACACACACACATGTAAAGACACACACACACACACACACACACACACACACACACGTAAAGACACACACACACATACACACACATAAAGACACACACACACGCACACACACAAAGACACACACACATAAACACACACACACACATACACACACATAAAGGCACACACACATGTAAACACACACACACACATAGAGGCACACACACATGTAAACACACACACAGACACACATACACTCACATGTTTCTTAAATGTCAGAATGAGTGACATCATAATCACCCCCGCTCACTCCAGATTAAGAGCGGAGAGAACGCCGCAAACATCGCAGGGGAGCTGGTCAACCTGACGCGGGGGCGGATCTACGCTGGTGATGTCAGCATGTCCGTCAGGCTGATCGAGCAGCTATTGGACATCCTGGACTCCCAGCTCCAAGCCTTGAGACCGGCCAATAAAGAGTCAGCTGCTCGCAATTACAACAAGGTATTGTCAGTGTGGTTAGTGGGAGTGTGTGGCGTGATATACCTTACACTAACTCCACCTTTAGCCCCACCTTTAACCCCACGTGTAACCCCAACTGTAACCCCACCTTTAACCCCACCTTTAACCCCACGTGTAACCCCAACTGTAACCCCACCTTTAACCCCACCTTTAACCCCACCTTTAACCCCACGTGTAACCCCAACTGTAACCCCACCTTTAACCCCACCTTTAACCCCACGTGTAACCCCAACTGTAACCCCACCTTTAACCCCACCTTTAACCCCACCTTTAACCCCACGTGTAACCCCAGCTGTAACCCCACCTTTAACCCCACCTTTAACCCCACGTGTAACCCCAACTGTAACCCCACCTTTAACCCCACCTTTAACCCCACGTGTAACCCCAACTGTAACCCCACCTTTAACCCCACCTTTAACCCCACCTTTAACCCCACGTGTAACCCCAACTGTAACCCCACCTTTAACCCCACCTTTAAGCCCACCTTTAAGCCCCAACTTTAACCCCACCTTAACCCCACCTTTAACCCCACCTGTAACTCCACCTTTAACCCCACCTTTAATCCCACCTTTAATCCCACCTTTAATCCCACTTTTAACCCCACCTTTAACCCCACCTTTGACCCCACCTTTAATTCCACCTTTAACCCGACTTTAAACCCCACCCTTAACCCCACTTTTAACCCCAACTTTAACCCCACCTTTAATCCCACCTTTAATCCCACCTTTAATCCCACCTTTAACCCCACCATTAAACCCACCTTTAACCCCACCTTTAGCCCCACCTTTAACCCCACCTTAAACCTGACCTTTAACTTCACCTTTAACCCGACTTTAAACCCCACCTTTAACCCCACCTTTAACCCCACCTTTAACCCCACCTTTAACACGACATTTAACCCCACCTTTAACACCACCTGTAACCCCACCTTTAACCCCACCTTTACTCTCGATAGAAGGAATGATGATCAAACTCACTGGGAATGTTTTTCTGCTTTACAGCTGCAGAAGAGAGAACGCACCTGCAGAGCCTATGTCCAGGTAAGACAGACAGACAGACAGACAGACAGACAGATAGACAGACAGGTAGAGAATAAACTCATGGCGTTTTCTCCATCAGGCGGTGGTTCAGACCGTTGATAACCTGTTGGGTCCCGAGGCTCTGGTTTCCTGGGCCGACATGAGCGGCGTTGATCAATCCCGCTCGGCGTCTCTGCTCTTAGACGCAGTTGAAAAAGGAGCCTTTCTCTTGGCTAACAATCTCTACGAGGGACGCTTCAGTGACAGGACGCCAAATGTTGGTACGTGCTGTCTCTCTTTCTTCTGCTCAGAACGGTGTGGAAATGACATCACAACTGAAGCTTTGTTGTGTGTGTGTGTGTGTGTGTGTGTGTGTGTGTGTGTGTGTGTGTGTGTGTGTGCAGACGTGGAGGTGTATGTGCTGAACACAGAGGCTGACATACAGGACCTGACGTTTCCACACTCCTACGACAGTGACAGCATCCTGCAGATATCAGCGCTGGCTCTGCAGCAGTACAGCAACAACGGTCAGTGAACACAACACCACTAATCAACGTGCAGCTCAGTGGTCAGTGAACACAACACAACTAATCAACGTGCAGCTGAGTGGTCAGTGAACACAACACAACTAATCAACGTGCAGCTCAGTGGTCAGTGAACACAACACAACTAATCAACGTGCAGCTCAGTGGTCAGTGAACACAACACAACTAATCAACGTGCAGCTCAGTGGTCAGTAAACACAAAACAACTAATCAATGTGCAGCTGAGTGGTCAGTGAACACAACACAACTAATCAAGGTGCAGCTCAGTGGTCAGTGAACACAACACAACTAATCAACGTGCAGCTGAGTGGTCAGTGAACACAACTAATCAACGTGCAGCTCAGTGGTCAGTGAACACAACACAACTAATCAACGTGCAGCTGAGTGGTCAGTGAACACAACTAATCAATGTGCAGCTCAGTGGTCAGTGAACACAACTAATCAACGTGCAGCTCAGTGGTCAGTAAACACAAAACAACTAATCAATGTGCAGCTGAGTGGTCAGTGAACACAACACAACTAATCAACGTGCAGCTGAGTGGTCAGTGAACACAACACAACTAATCAACGTGCAGCTCAGTGGTCAGTGAACACAACACAACTAATCAACGTGCAGCTGAGTGGTCAGTGAACACAACACAACTAATCAACGTGCAGCTCAGTGGTCAGTGAACTAAACACCACTAATCAATGTGCAGCTCAGTGGTCAGTGAACACAACACAACTAATCAACGTGCAGCTGAGTGAAGAGTCAGGATGATACGGTGTCCTGTTACCGTTCTCAAACTAACCATAACCTGGTAATACTTTTATATAGTTCAATATTCGCTGATGGTCGTATATATGATTGTATTTCATCGGCCTTCATACTCATCCCATCCTCAGTGAAATATTTGTTGCTGCACACTCGGCTCATAATGCTGAAACTTTACGAGGGGGCTGAAAGGACAGAGTATTCATACCCTCAGCTAACATTCAGAGATCAGCTGGTTCTGACATGTTCACAAGTTCAGATTTCAAAACAGATGAACTGTCTCGTCTTTAGTATAATGCTTTAAACTTTACTAAACCTAAATGTCTTTGTCTGTTTCCTTCGTCTCCTCCTTCAGGCCAGGTAAAGCTTGTCCTCACTCTCTATAAGAACCTGGGCTCCTTCCTGACCACCCAGAACTCCACCCTGCGGCTCGGGCTGGGACTCAGCCCTGGCTCAGAGTTGAGGCGCAGGAGCCTGGTGGTCAACTCCCACGTCATCTCTGCGTCTGTGCACCGAGGGACTAACAGAGTGTACCTCTCTGAGCCAGTGATTTTCACCCTGAGACACCTCCAGGTCTGTTAAAGGTTTTAAACATCAGATCCTCTACCATCCACCTGGTCCCTGAATTTCTTTCACTGCCACTGACATGTGTTTGTCTCCACAGCTTGAAAACCACTTTGGCCCCAACTGCTCCTTCTGGAACGGGTCAGGGGTTTCTGGGAGCGGCAGGTGGTCTACGCAGGGCTGTCGTCTGTTACACACCAACAACACGCACACCACCTGCGCCTGTAACCACCTGTCCAGTTATGCTGTCCTCATGACGTATCAGCAACCGGCAGTAAGGAACACACCCAACACACCCTCCTCCTCCTCTTCCTCTTCCTCTCCCTCCTCCTCGTCTTCCTCCTCGTCTTCCTCGTCTTCCTCCTCCTCCTTGTACCCCTCCTCCTCCTCCTACTCAGCTCCTCCCCTCCCTCTTCCTCCTCCTCTTCCTCCTCCTCCTCCTCTTCCTCCTCTTCCTCCTCCTCTTCTTCCTCCTCCTCCTCTTCCTCCTCCTCTTCCTCCTCTTCCTCCTCCTCCTCATGCCCCTCCTCCTTCTCAGTTCTTCCTCCTCAGCTCCTCCTCCTCTTCCTACTCCTCCTCGTACCCCTCCTCCTCCTCAATTCAATTCAATTAAAAAAACTTTATTTGTCCCCGGGGAGCAATTCAAAGGCACACAGAGTAGTAAATTAACAACAGTGCAAGTAAACGAAACATTTTAACCTAAATAGAAAGTGTCAATTTAAATACAACTTAAAGCTTAAACTTAACTTATACAAAATATAAAGGAGTAGATATAAGTGGACAGTGATTGGACTAACAGATGTAAACAGATGTAACCATAACTATGTGCAGTAAACGATAAATAAATATATGTAAACAGAACTATGTGCAGTAAACGAGAAATAAATATATATATACAGAGCTATGTGCAAATAGGCAAATACTAAATGATAAGTTATTAAGGTGCATGGTGAATAATGGAACAACAGAACTAATATATACAATATAACTGTAAGGTAAAAATGAGATAAATAAAGTGACCGTAGCACGACGTCAGCTCCTCCTCCTCTTCCTCCTCCTCCTCTCCTCCTTTCCTCCTCTCCTCCTCTTCCTCTTCTCCCTCCTCCTCCTCCTCCTCCTCCTACTCCAGAGTGATATTATTAAAACACCTCCAAAGACCTCTCATGTCGTACAGTGTGAGCTCTCATGTCGTACAGTTTGAGCTCTCAGGTCTTACAGTGTGAGCTCTCAGGTCTTACAGTGTGAGCTCTCATGTCGTACAGTGTGAGCTCTCAGGTCTTACAGTGTGAGCTCTCATGTCGTACAGTGTGAGCTCTCATGTCGTACAGTTTGAGCTCTCAGGTCTTACAGTTTGAGCTCTCAGGTCTTACAGTGTGAGCTCTCAGGTCTTACAGTGTGAGCTCTCATGTCGTACAGTTTGAGCTCTCAGGTCTTACAGTGTGAGCTCTCAGGGTGTACAGTGTGATCTCTCAGGTCTTACAGAGTGATCTCTCATGTCGTACAGTGTGAGCTCTCATGTCGTACAGTGTTAACGCTCAGGTCTTACAGTGTGAGCTCTCATGTCGTACAGTTTGAGCTCTCAGGTCTTACAGTGTGAGCTCTCAGGTCTTACAGTGTGAGCTCTCAGGGTGTACAGTGTGAGCTCTCAGGTCTTACAGTGTGATCTCTCATGTCGTACAGTTTGATCTCTCAGGGTGTACAGTGTGAGCTCTCAGGTCTTACAGTGTGAGCTCTCAGGGTGTACAGTGTGAGCTCTCATGTCGTACAGTGTGAGCTCTCATGTCGTACAGTGTGAGCTCTCAGGTCTTACAGTGTGAGCTCTCATGTCGTACAGTTTGAGCTCTCATGTCTTACAGTGTGAGCTCTCAGGGTGTACAGTGTGATCTCTCAGGTCTTACAGTGTGAGCTCTCAGGGTGTACAGTGTGAGCTCTCAGGTCTTACAGTGTGATCTCTCATGTCGTACAGTGTGAGCTCTCATGTTGTACAGTTTGAGCTCTCAGGTCTTACAGTGTGAGCTCTTATGTCGTACAGTGTGAGCTCTCAGGACTTACAGTGTGAGCTCTCATGTCGTACAGTTTGAGCTCTCAGGGTTACAGTGTGAGCTCTCAGGTCTTACAGTGTGAGCTCTCATGTCGTACAGTGTGAGCTCTCATGTCGTACAGTGTGAGCACTCAGGTCTTACAGTGTGATCTCTCAGGTGGTACAGTGTGAGCTCCCAGGTCTTACAGTGTGAGCTCCCAGGTCTTACAGTATGAGCTCTCAGGTGGTACAGTGTGAGCTCTCAGGTCTTACAGTGTGAGCTCTCATGTCGTACAGTTTGAGCTCTCAGGGTGTACAGTGTGAGCTCTCAGGTCTTACAGTGTGAGCTCTCATGTCGTACAGTTTGAGCTCTCAGGGTGTACAGTGTGAGTTCTCAGGTCTTACAGTGTGAGCTCCCAGGTCTTACAGTGTGATCTCTCAGGTCTTACATTGTGATCTCTCAGGGTGTACAGTGTGAGCTCTCAGGTCTTACAGTGTGATCTCTCAGGTCTTACATTGTGATCTCTCAGGGTGTACAGTGTGAGCTCTCAGGTCTTACAGTGTGAGCTCTCATGTCGTACAGTTTGAGCTCTCAGGGTGTACAGTGTGAGCTCTCAGGTCTTACAGTGTGAGCTCTCATGTCGTACAGTTTGAGCTCTCAGGGTGTACAGTGTGAGTTCTCAGGTGGTACAGTGTGATCTCTCAGGTGGTACAGTGTGATCTCTCAGGTCTTACAGTGTGATCTCTCAGGTGGTACAGTGTGAGTTCTCAGGTCTTACAGTATGAGCTCTCAGGTGGTACAGTGTGATCTCTCAGGTCTTACAGTGTGATCTCTCAGGTGGTACAGTGTGATCTCTCAGGTCTTACAGTATGAGCTCTCAGGTGGTACAGTGTGAGCTCTCATGTCGTACAGTTTGAGCTCTCAGGGTGTACAGTGTGAGCTCTCAGGTCTTACAGTGTGAGCTCTCATGTCGTACAGTTTGAGCTCTCAGGGTGTACAGTGTGAGTTCTCAGGTGGTACAGTGTGATCTCTCAGGTGGTACAGTGTGATCTCTCAGGTCTTACAGTGTGATCTCTCAGGTGGTACAGTGTGAGTTCTCAGGTCTTACAGTATGAGCTCTCAGGTGGTACAGTGTGATCTCTCAGGTCTTACAGTGTGATCTCTCAGGTGGTACAGTGTGATCTCTCAGGTGGTACAGTGTGAGCTCTCATGTCGTACAGTTTGAGCTCTCAGGGTGTACAGTGTGAGCTCTCAGGTCTTACAGTGTGATCTCTCAGGTCTTACAGTGTGATCTCTCAGGTGGTACAGTGTGAGTTCTCAGGTCTTACAGTATGAGCTCTCAGGTGGTACAGTGTGATCTCTCAGGTCTTACAGTGTGATCTCTCAGGTGGTACAGTGTGATCTCTCAGGTCTTACAGTATGAGCTCTCAGGTGGTACAGTGTGATCTCTCAGGTGGTACAGTGTGATCTCTCAGGTCTTACATTGTGATCTCTCAGGGTGTACAGTGTGAGCTCTCAGGCCTTACAGTGTGAGCTCTCATGTCGTACAGTTTGAGCTCTCAGGGTGTACAGTGTGAGCTCTCAGGTCTTACAGTGTGAGCTCTCATATCGTACAGTTTGAGCTCTCAGGGTGTACAGTGTGAGTTCTCAGGTCTTACAGTGTGATCTCTCAGGTGGTACAGTGTGATCTCTCAGGTGGTACAGTGTGAGTTCTCAGGTGGTACAGTGTGAGTTCTCGGGTCTTACAGTGTGATCTCTCAGGTGGTACAGTGTGAGTTCTCAGGTCTTACAGTGTGATCTCTCAGGTGGTACAGTGTGAGCTCTCAGGTGGTACAGTGTGATCTCTCAGGTCTTACAGTGTGATCTCTCAGGTGGTACAGTGTGATCTCTCAGGGTGTACAGTGTGATCTCTCAGGTCTTACAGTGTGATCTCTCAGGTCTTACAGTGTGAGCTCTCAGGTGGTACAGTGTGATCTCTCAGGTGGTACAGTGTCAGCTCATCACCTTCATCATCTTCATCAGTCATGTTTTGACTTGTTTGTAATGTTTTAATATAATTATTATAATTTTAATATAAATTACATACATTAAACACAGTTGTATTATATTATCATGTTAAATAGTTTCTTTTTCTGCTGTCTGTCCTCCTCGTCAGTTTGGGGCCGGGGTGGAGGAGCTTCTCGTCTATGTCGTGTCCTGGGTGGGGATCTCTGTAGCACTAGTTTGTTTGGCCCACCTGTCTTACCACGCTGTGCTGCCAGGGGGCGCCGTGGCACACTGACCACAGCACCATCCACTGCAACCTTTGGGCCAACCTGCTGATCACCGAGCTGCTCTTCCTGGTCGGAGCCAACAAGACTCAGTACACGGTGAGTGCTTTAAGTTCAGATGAGGACGCTGAGTGTGCCTCCACTGAAATGGACGCCATGCTGACCGTCCGTACTCTCACTTTTTATTCTATATTTATTCTTGTTAACTTAAATTGACCATTCCACCAGAGACGCAGATGTCTCCAAAATAAATATTATCATATGAGCACCAGTTAGGATCTGTGCAGGATAATTACTACAAGATAATCAAATATAAAAAATATAATATCCTCTCCTCTTCCCCTCCCCCCCCCCCCCCCCCCCCCCAGGTTGTGTGCTCCATCATTGCCGGCCTGCTGCACTTCTCTCTGCTCTCTGCGTTCTGTTGGTTATGTCTGGAGGGGGTGGAGCTCTACCTGCTGCAGAGGGAGGTGTTTGAGGGTCGGAACTCCAGGAGGAAGTATTTCTACCTGTGTGGTTACTCCGTCCCCGGGCTGGTGGTGGCCGTGTCTGCCGCCATAGACTTCAGAGGCTACGGCTCCACAACGGCGTGAGTTAACTAATGCGCATGTGTGTGTGTGTGTGTGTGTGTGTGTGTGTGTGTAAAGTAAAGTAAATTTCCAACATCTAAATACTTTAACTCTGTCTGCCACACTGAAAGTTATTAAATTATTGTTGTTTGTGTTTATGTGTGTGTGTAGCTGCTGGCTGAGGACAGATAATTACTTCATCTGGAGTTTTCTTGGTCCTGTTGCCGTCATCATAACGGTGAGTTTCCTTTGATGTCTAATATGATGATGTCATCATTTAACGCCTTGCTTCCCAAAGTGGGACTGTTATATAACCTCTGGTTTTTAAATGTTAAAAGTATTCTTAGTGTAGTTTTTTTTTCTTCTCTGTCTTAGTTGGTTGTAAACATGTTCAGCTGCTCTACAAAGAAACTTATCTGTTTATTGATGTTGTTATTGTTAAACTGTGTTTGTTGTTTGTTGTTTCTGCCCTCAGCTGAACTTGGTTGTCTTGGTCATGACCTTACATAAGATGCACAGCACGGCTGCTTTAAAGCCAGACTCCAGTCGCCATGACAACTTGAGGTGAGTATGCTGAGTTTCTGAAACAGGCAGACTTTTTTGAAAACAATCTCGTATGAGTCGTACGAGAGGGTCAGAGGTCATTCAAAGATTTTTTGTAATTTATCTTAAAGGAAGAATGTGTGACATGTTACACATAAATATATCATAAATCCAGTGTATCCTGTGTAAATGTGTCTCTGAGTCATGACTGTCTACAATGAGAGAGAAGCTCGAGTCCCGCTGGCTGTGTTGTTGTCAGAGGACTAGAGAGAAGAAGAACATGCTCACTGATTATTTGGATGTTAGTAAGAGTTTTCAGTCCACGCTCATTCTGTGTCAAATTACATGCAGTGTGATGCTACGAGCTAACTAAAGAGCGCTAACATTAGCATGCTAACACAACAATGCATGACACATGCAATGTGAAGCTACGAGCTAACTAAAGAGCGCTAACATTAGCATGCTAACACAACAATGCAGAACACAGGTGATTGCAGCTCGAGACAAGAACAATTTTGTCCGCCGCTTGAGCTTAATTATGGTGCGTTCCAATTGAACTCCTTCATGTAAACGCGAGTGGTTTGGAGGTGTGTCTCTGGAGGAGAGCGGAGGCTTCAGTATGGAGGAGGTGTGGCCAAACAGAAGTTTGTTTTGGTTTCATGCTGGAGCTCAAGGACAACATCTACTGGATCAACAAGTTCTCGTCAAGGTCTCGTAACTTCTTGTTCAGAGCAGCAGGAAACACTGATCGGGGATTAAACCAACAACTGAATTTGTCGAGTTTCAAGAAACATCAGGGTTTTAGTGGTTGTCATGGTGATAGTGTTATAAAGGTGTGATAGGTTGGAGGATGAGGAGGTGCAGAGGGTTTTAGTGGTTGTTATGATGATGGTGTTATAAGGTGTGATAGTGTAGCGTATTCTAATTCGGGGTACAAGCTTAAAGTATAAGAATAAGATAACTAACCTACTAGTTGTAGTAATTAATTAATCTATAAATCTATCTCATATCATCGGAGCAAATTCTGAAGCAGTTAAAACCATAAAAATACACAGACAAAGTACTGAAATTTTATGTGTGAAGTTTAGAAAATGGTGAACAAAAGATATATAAATGGAGTAAATATGCAAAGGATATAATTACGACAGTGATACTGACGTGACAACGTAAATAAGACAATGTTTTGTATTAGTTACTAAGTTGGAATGGTGAAGTTCTTATGTTATAGTAACGAGGTAAAACGCAATATCTTTTGAGTGATAGGTAAGGATTTAGAAAAAAGAAAGGGGACTTAATGAATTTGGTGTAAAAGTTGATTTAGAGGCTTTGATTTGTATACGACAAGCTTTGCTCCTACACACCCACTATTTAATCAGAATGCTCCTTACTATGAGTTGCGTTCAGGAGAACTCCCCAGAATGGGACCACTTAGCCCTCGTCGAGTTCTTTCGGATCGAGTATGCCGGTGGTCCATGGTGATAGCTGTAGCAAATCTGGTCGGAGTTGATGAGTGTCTGATGAATAGCACAGCGGTCCGGTCGTTGTCCGTTGGGTCCGTTTCTCAGCGGACTCAACTTCCTATCTATAATTCCGTCATGGATGATCGTAGTGGAATCTAACTCACCAGAAAATATCACTCTTGATGTCACAATTATATATATTTCCAAATCAGGGATTGAACAGACATTCTTTTATATCAGAAATTGAGCATGTTGGTTGTGACAGATTGTTCATCAGATGTTAAGCTGTTAAGTCAGTAGGTGAGATAGTCCAGAGCACATCAAAGGCATTCCCTGCTGTGTTGATTAACTCCGCAGACGGCTGTGGTTATGACCCCTTCTGAGTTTGCTAATTTCCGAGGTCGTTCACACATAGCCAAGGGGTCTGTTTTACCGGTGTAGTTTAGAAAGTTATCCAAAGTGTTTTATGACGTCCTGTCTCTACATTCCAATGTAAACGTTTCAAACAGTTAATCAATGAATTGTGTTTTCCCATCAGTAAACAGGAAAGGGGGTTTGGACAAATTTGGGGTTATTCCAGGGCAACACGTTACAATAGGTTGGAGGATGAGGCGGTGCAGAGGGTTTTAGTGGTTGTCATGGTGATGGTGTTATAAAGTTGTGATAGTTTGGAGGATGATGAGGTGCAGAAGGTTTTAGTGGTTGTCATGGTGATGGTGTTATGAAGGTGTGATAGGTTGGAGGATGAGGAGGTGCAGAGGGTTTTAGTGGTTGTCATGGTGATGGTCGTTTTGACTCCTGCTGTAGTTTTCCATGAGCCCAGATCATTTCATCGTCCAATCGCAGAGGATTGTTTAATGATCTGACTTTGTAGTTTCAGATGTCACCACTAGATATCACTGTAGTCATTGTACACTAGCTGTAGATGATGCTGTGTCATATCGTACTAACAGTAGGGTGTGTGTCTGTGTGTGTGTCTGTGTGTGTCTGTGTGTGTGTGTCTCTATGTGTGCGTGTGTGTCTCTGCAGGGCGTGGGCAGTGGGCTCCCTGACTCTGCTCTTCCTGCAGAGTGTCACCTGGTCTTCAGGTCTGATGTTCCTGTTGTCTCCATCTCTCCTCCTGGCGTACCTCTTCTCGTCCCTGAACACCGCCCAGGCGCTCCTCATCAGCATCCTGCACTGCACGCTCGCCAGGAAGGTCTGAGCCGACACGTGCAAAGAGTCTGTGTGACGTCTCATCTTCTTTATTTAAGCAGGTTTGTTTGTGTCCTGCAGGGTCAGAAGGATTACGGCCGCTGCCTGCGCCTCTCGCAGTGCTGCGTCACGTCCTCGTCCAGCTCGCCGGACTCGGTGAAGGGTGCAGCGCTGCGCTCCAACAGCCGCTACACCAGCAGCCAGAGCCGGAGAGCGACCGCTAACAGACAGGTACAATATTCTCTTCAGCTCTGTCTGTGTTTCTGAGTGACCTTTGACCTTATTGGATTCTTTGTGCTCCAGAGTCGGATCCGGAGGATGTGGAATGACACGGTGCGGCGGCAGACCGAGTCCTCTTTCATCGCTGCAGACGTTAACAACACGCCCACTCTGAACCGAGGTCTGAGCGTCTGTCTTTAAACCTCTGAGTCTCCTTTGGTGTTTGAGAGTGTTTTATTCATTTCCTCTCTCTCTCTCCTCAGCTCCTTTAGGAAACCACTTCCTCACTAATCCGGTGTTGCAGACTCACGCCGGAGCGTCTCCGTACGACACCATGCTGGCTCAGGGTTACAGTCAACCCTTCAGCTCCACAGGTAACCTCACCTTCACCTCCACAGGTCACCTGTAGCTTTGATTTTCTTCCTTCTGTTGGTGACGTTCATCTCGTAGTGACCATTCTTCCACGCTGGAGTTTCAGCGTGAGGCGCTTCTTAACGCTTCATGAATCACTTTTATTCACTTTGTTTCTTTTTACTGCCGTTTTCTTTGCTTTTTTAATTATTGAGATCTTATTCAAACTCTAAAGCTGAAAACAACAAAGACATGCTCGTTAGCTTAACTGCTGACTGTGGCTGTTCTCTCTGTATGTCAGCCTGTGATTGGCTGGTGACCGCTAACCCCGCCTCAATAGTGACTGCTGGTTTTGGCTCCACCCCACCGAGACCCCGAACAGTTAAAGCAGATAGATGACGGATGAAAAGGAGAGAGAGGCGTGAATGTGGAAAACGTTTCTGATGTTTTTACTTGGTGATAAATGTCTGCTTGTCTGATATTCCCTCTGTGACCTTTAACCTTTCTGTCTATGTTGAGTTTTTATGTTTGCAAAGTGTCTTTAATCTCTCCTTCTCTGTCTCTCTGTCTACTCGTGGACGTGTAGGAACCTTCAGAAATAAGAGTACGAGCTCTCCTTTGTTGTGAATCATTGAGCGCCACATCTTGTGCTGTGTTCAATCCATCTGATTCATAACCCATGACCACATGGAACACATCATCATGTGGTTACATGAACAAACATGACTCATTCACTCAGAGCGTCACCTTTATGACCTTTATGACCTTTATGACCTTTCATGTCTCTTTGCTCACTAATCCACACTTCCTTTTTCTGCCTGCAGAGGGTGCTGTGTCCCAGAGCCAGGACTCCTGTGGGTTGGACAGTGTGTGTCTGAACGGTGGTTACACCCCCAACACCTTCACCCTGCACGGTTTGGGGACCACGCCCGGGTCTCGTGCTGGAGTGGTGGGCAGTACAGACCTCTTGAGGGAGGGCGGAGTCGAAGACATCTCCCCCGCCCTCCTCACCCCTCATGGAGCCTCAGATCTGGGCAGCGGTGCAGGGATGCGTCGTAACTTGTCAGATGCTGCAGCACTGGAGAAGATGATCATTTCAGAGCTGGTGCAGAGCAACCTGCGGCCCTCGGTCCCCATGCCGGTCCCTCCAGAGCGCTACGGAAGTCTGGCGAGGCCTCATCACCACGACAGAGCGGCTCTCACTCACACCGCCACGTTAACTCGACATGCACAGCCACCGCTGCAGGAGGGCTGGGCTGCAACCATGCAGCCAAACATTCGCCACAACGCACAAGAGGGTTGGGCGCCGCCGAGGCACCACACACCAGATACTGAGACGCATTCCACAACACGAGTCCCAGACCACGCCACCACGCCACGTCTACAAGACGGCTGGTCCCACTCACGTGTTTTAGGAGATTCAGAGTCCCGTGAGCTGCTTAAGGACAGTGACAGGCTGCAGCTGCAAGGCACTTTGGGGCGCCGTGGTCTGCAGGACCGGCAGCAAGCGTGTCCCCCCGATGTTCAGGCACGGCCCTACTCCACCCTCAGCCGCACTCCCGGAACTCTGTCCCGCAACCGCAGCACGGCGGAGCCAAGTGGAGCGACGGACAGGGAGCGAGAGAGGGAGCGTTACAGAGACAGGCCCCTCCCACCTCCTCCTCCTCCTCCCCCGCAGGAGTCAGAGCCCCTGTACAAAGCTCTGGAGGAGTCACTGCTGATGAAGCAGAGGGAGGCCAGCGTAGAGGCGTGGAGAGAAAAAGACGAGACATTTCTACTGAAAAGAGACGGAATGATGGACGACTGGAGGGCGGGAAGCGAGAGAGGGAGGGACGAGTCTTTCACCTCACAGAAAAGAGACGGAGAAATGGACGAATGGAGAGGAGGCCTGGAGAGAGGGAGGGAGGAGTCTCATGTGTTGGAGAAAAGAACTGGAAGGATGGAGGTGTGGCGGGGAGAGACGGAGCAGGAGGAGACTTTTATAACTCAGAAGAAGGATTTTGGGATGGAGGGATGGAGAGGGGGGGTGGAGAGAGAGAAAGATGAGTTTTTAAAGGACAGAGATGGATGGAGGGCGGGGCTTGAACGAGAGAGCGATAAACTGAAGGTTGGAGTGCTGGACGTGTGGAGGGGAGGGGTGGATGTAGACAGGGATGAAAATTTCCTGTTTGAGGGTAAAGATGGAGGTCTTGACAGCAGGAAAAGAGGCTCTTTGCGTTACCACGGTGAGCGAGAGGATTCTGACAGCTTCACTCTGCCTTTGACCCCTGACCTGGACCTGGACCCTGACTCCTCCCCAATCTACGCCCGGGATTCAAACCCCTCCCCGCTCTACCCTGGAGACAGCCGCTCACCACCTCTCAGCATTTTCCCTCGAAGCTCTCCTCCTACAAATGTGTTCGCTCCTCGAGACTCTAACTCGCCTCCAAACAACCTGTACTCCCGCCACTCCCCGCAGGTGTACAGCCGGAGCAGCTCGCCGCCTCGCTTCTACACTCGCACCTCCCCACCAACTCTTTCGTATCCTGACAGCAGCCCTGAAGGTCCTGAGGAGGTCAGCCCCACCGGTCAACCCCAGAGACCCGCCCTGGAACTTCCCTACAGCTTAGGACGGCCCCCTCTTGGTCCGCGGCCAAATCACCTGCAGACCTTCTATCAGCCGCCACCACTGACAACCAATGGGGAGGCAGCATACACAGCAGAGCCCGCCTCCGACGGAGACGACGGACAGATGCAGCGTGTGACAAGCCTGTGACTAGGGCGGTGGTGATTGGGGGATAGAAAGCAGGCGGGAGGAGGAAGACGGTACAACAACAAATGTGAAGATACAGCTGATGGATAGAAGGATGGTGATGATGGTGATGGTGATGGTGGTGATGGTGATGATGATGATGATGATGATGATGATGATGATGGTGATGATGATGGTGGTGATGGTTATGATGATGATGATGATGATGATGATGTGATGGTGATGATGATGATGATGAGGGTTTGATGATGACAGTGATTGCTCCTCCCTGCTTCTACCTCCTGATCACCACGAGACTTCCCCTTTCCATGTTTTGTTACTTTTCTATGACTGTGATCCATTGATGACTCTTCCTCCTCTTCCGCCTCTTCCTCTCTCTGTCCTGAAACCCTGCTGTGTCTTCCCGGATCATCGCCGCTAATTCTTGTTTTATTTTTCGCCCATTGTCTGTGTTTCTATTGGTTGATGGGCCGAGTGTCGTCCCTCCCTGTAGCAAGCCAACAGTGTGTCAAAGAAACACGTGTGTGTTGCCAAAAAATCCTTTCAAAGAACATGTGCATGACTTTATAGTGGATTTTACCAGGCTGCATAGTGTAGGAGGAAAGAGCTGTGTGAGTGTGTGTGAGAGTGTGAGTGCGTGCAGGAAGCTTGACGAGCATGCGTGTGTGTAAGGATGTGTGTGCGACTGTATATACATCATTCTTGTATATTTAATGTATCACAGTGAAGCATTTTATCAGCATCAAATCGGGGGGGGACTCTTACACACTTCTCCTCTGACTGATTTCGAAATCTTGACCAATTCCATTTTCACATCAAGACCAAAAACTCCGCCTCCCCCATCCCTCCACACGCCACTTACTGTTGGTAATGGAACTGGTTGCAACAAAACTCTTGAACTCCAAAGCCAGAGATCATATAAAACCTCAGAACTTTTCTGCAACCCCCTTGAGACCATTGTACATATCGACCTCCAGTGTTCTGATTGTCTTGTATTGCTATTGAAGTTCAAGTAAACATGTGAAATAAAATGATCTCATCTTTTCATTGTGTGGATGTGTTGGGTGAGGGCGGGGTCAGGTGGCACAGGTTGAGGGCGGGGTCAGGAGGAGCAGGGTGAGGGCGGGGTCAGGAGTTAAAGGACAAGGGCGGGGTCAGGTGGAGCAGGTTGAGGGCGGGGTCAGGAGGAGCAGGTTGAGGGAGGGGTCAGGAGGAGCCGGGTGAGGGAGGGGTCAGGTGTGGCATAGTGAGGGTATGCTGTTATAACCTCCATCAGGAGGTGACAGAACCACCACTACACCTCTGTTATATCCTCCATCAGGAGGTGACAGAACCACCACTACACCTCTGTTATATCCTCCATCAGGAGGTGACAGAACCACCACTACACCTCTGTTATATCCTCCATCAGGAGGTGACAGAACCACCACTACACCTCTGTTATATCCTCCATCAGGAGGTGACAGAACCACCACTACACCTCTGTTATAACCTCCATCAGGAGGTGACAGAAACACCACTACACCTGTGTTATATCCTCCAATAGGAGGTGACAGAACCACCTGCTCATTTAGCTGACTAATCAGTTAAATATCCTCACTGGTCAGCATCAGAGTCACTAGTCTGATCAATAATTGTTAATATATTTATGTATACATTTATATTTATCGTAAATCTAATGCTCAAACTGCAATGTGTTGGCCCGCCACTAGATGGGGCTGTAGGCATAGACTGGCCCCAGCTTTGGATAATGGGCCTGCTCTGGTTGTAAACAAGCACAGTGCTAGCAGTGCTAACGTTAGCAACACTTTGTCCCTTTTGTGTTGATTAGTTTGATTATGTTGGGCAGTATTGTTACATCCTCTTTAAAAAGACACAAATTAAACAAAGATTGATTTTTAATCGTATTTATTTAATAACTGTTGTGCTCTCTGATTGGTCAGAAGTCTAACAACAACATTTAGTAAAATAAACATGAAGTCAGATAAATAGCAGCAGACCTGTCAAACACACGAGTTAGGTGTATTCTCTTATTAATAAACTGCATGTATTACAAACAGGAGCTATCAGCACATTAGGAACACCAGCGTCTGTCTTTGTGTTGCTACATCATATAAAACACAGGATCTCCTACCTGATCAAAGGGGAACTGAAGAAAGAATAAGGTGTGATTAAAACAGTGCCATATACAATCTGTTTATATTTACAGGTGCCGTAGAGAGTGGAGGGGAGGGGGGGGGGGTGCCTCCTCTCACAGGTCACATCTGAAGCTGAGGTCAGTCCAAAGGTCGAAGGGTCAAGAGCTCAGACTTCCTGCCCGCCTCTTATTTGCTCTCAGCTTTCATCTCTTGTCCTCTGAGCCTCAAAACAAACTCTCTCTTGCTCGGCCCGCTGAGGTACGAGCTTTGTCTTCACAGGAAATGGTTTCACAAACTTCACATCTCTCCAAAGCGGACTACAGGCTGCAGGTGGGTGATGTTGGTACAGGTATGGGAGGATCTAGCAGACAGTGTGTTGGGGGGACAGGGGGCTGTCCAGGGTTTCAGTCGGGGACAGATCTGAACTTATGCTCTTAAACATGGACGAGATGTGGAAGGCCTGCGAGAAACAAACACACGACCAACATAAACACGGCAACATGTGAACACACACTGAAAACAAACCAGGTGTATACTGACCACCCAGTAAGCTGTGAGCGCCCCCTGTATGTAGCCTGTTGTCACATCAGACGGGTGATGTCTGTAGTCTGAGATGCGGGTCAGACCGGTGTAAACCGCTAGCAGAACCAGAAAGAACTGCAGTGCGGGCCTGAGCAGCCGAGCCCCTCGCCATGTCAGCCGAGCCTGCAGGTAAAACTAGAGGACCAATCAGAACATGTTATTTCTACAGCAGGGTCTTTTTCTTTCTCTAACCAGTGTAACCTTAACCCCCCAACTCAAAGACCACCCCCGCCCCAACTGGCTCAAACATGAGCTTTGATTTCTATTGTTTGTGATTTAGCTTATATGTCTTATATTTACCTCTTATGTCTGCCGATTGTTTCCAGTTAATGCAGGAGTGTTTTTTTTTTTTTCTCACACACACACACACACACACACACACACACACACACACACACACACACACACACACACACACACACACACACACACACACACACACACACACACACACTAGAGAGAGCGGGGAGGCGGTGAGGCGAGGTCAGACTCCTCCCTCTGCAGGACAAAGCTGTATCTGTTTGTCTCGTTCTCCACTCGAGTTGTTTTCACACACATGCTCTTGTGAACATTTCTAGATAACATCGTGAGGACGGCTCCTGAAATCCTCTCCTGAGGCAAGACGTGACAGCTGAAGCATCAGAGTCCTCCATAGGACTCTATCATGACAATATGTGTCTTTCTATCAATGCTACGTGTGGTTGAACAGACTCTCAATCTGAACTAAAGAGTGGAGAAGAACATACTGGAGAACAGGAAACATAATGCAGCAGGTTCATTAGAGCACGGAGATGGTAGAGGTGGCGTGCAGACAGTCTATGGTCGTGCAGCGATCACAGGGAATAAAGGTGCCCTCACACTCCTTTATTCTCTTGTTTCTACTGCTAACTGACGGACGGCTTTATTCCCTTCCTCTCTGCCTGCATTTTGTACAAATAACAAAATTGAAAACTGGAGACACGTGAAATTATGTTTTTTGGTGTTGATGTGAGTGAGACAGAAAATGTGTTATAGTAGAAAAATGAGTAGAAAGAAATACTTACTGCTAAATAGAGCATTGTATACATGGCGAAGGAGGCGTGGCCAGAGAAGAAGGACTTCCTGAAGAAAACACAGAGGCGCAAATACTGTATACATCAACACGGAGTATCAAAGTAACAGAAGCATCCAATCTAAACCACAGCCAAACTGCAGTTCCTCCAGTGTCCACTTGAGGCTGTCAGCTCAGGTCTGTGTTTCTTTAACAGCAGAAAAAAACGTGTTGGCAGAATCTGACTTCATTCTGAGTTTTTATTGGTTCACACCAACCTTTATCTTAAACTACAGAGTGTGTGTGTGTGTGTGTTCCTCTACAGTCTTAATCAAACAAACATGTCAGCCCTACTCTGCACACACACACACACACACACACACACACACCTGGCCTCCTCTAAACGGTGGTCCGGCTGGCGGCAGTTCACCGTGGCGACGTAGGTTCCTGGTGTGCAGTTTAGCGACGCATATGTAACCCCACACACGGACAGGAAGTGAGGTCGCAGCCGGCCAACGCTCAGCTTGGCCATGTTAGTGAGCGATTGGCCGACGCAGCAGCCGAACAGGAAGCAGCCCAGCTCCTTGTACAGACACGACACATACAGGTTCCTGATGAAGGCCTTGGAGCTGACGGCGAGGAAACGGACCCGGTAACACTCCCCGAGGGTGATCTGAAAGCAGGAAACAGTCAGAGCTGTCGTTTTACCTCCCTCCACATACTGTAACAGCCAATCAGGACGTCTGTGCTCACAGTGAGGCCGGTGATGATGATGCCGCCGCTGATGAGTAACTCGTCAGATATGGCCTCTCGGTGCTGGTAGGGATAAGTGATGCTGGGGTCTCCACACATAAAGCCCCTCCTGTAAGGACTCACTGCTTTCAACTCACAGGCAAAGAAAGGAATGGAAGCTGCACAGAGAGGAGAGGAGAGGAGAGGAAACCAAAATATCCCTAAAATCAGTCTCAAATGAGTTACTTAATTACTAATATTATTAATAATGAATAACTGTATTTAATAAATTGAAGGCATGAAATCCGTACACAAAGCCCTCGCACCCAGCTTATATCACAATGCAAATACACCAGTAACCACAAACAACTGCTCTCTTAAATTATAACAGAATTTATTTAAACAAAGAAACATCAATCCAACAAATAACTATTACAAACTAATCTAAGCAATCAAACATTTTCAAGCAAGGCTTGTGGAAGAGGTGTAAAAGTGTAGTTATGTATGTGTGTGTGTGGATGAGGGGGAGGGAGCGAGAGAGAGAGAGAGAGAGAGAGAGAGAGAGAGAGAGAGAGAGAGAGAGAGAGAAAACAAGATGGTGGAGAGAGACAATGCACCATGTGGCTTCGTCACATGGGTACAAAATGGTGGACAACAAAGGAAGCCGTGTGGCTGCCTTTTGAAATAGTTTGAGCTCTCTGAGCTGAGTTCAGTAACTGTTACTTAAACACCAGAAAGACAGTGGCCGGACTTTGATTCAACAGCGGGTACACTGGTCTTTCTGATTGTGAAAGCCGTTGACTGAAGGTAAAGAAGGCGAACACAGCGGTTCATCACAATAAAACAAATGCAGCAGCTTACAACAGATAATAAACAGAATGTGATGTCTCGTCAACAATGATGCACAATTATCAGTGTAACCACTGATACCAGATCAGTACCAATTATCAGTGTAACCACTGATAATTGTTATAAAAGAAACATAACTATTTCTGAAACTATTTCTGCCCAGACCAAAGCTCTTGGGGTAACTCCTGGTGATCGTTTCAAAGTTGGTTGGATCTTCAATCTGTTGAATATTAAATCCACAGATTCAGGCAGGTTTCCTTCGTGGCTGATGTAGGAGGAGGGTAGCAGGATTCAGATCATCGACCAGAGCACTGCTCTAGGGTCTTCTGGTTGCAGGAGTCAAGTTCTTTATGTGTCCTTATGGATTCAGGGGTCAGTGGGCTTTCTTCAGCGCTCCTTACCAGTTGCGTTCAATGATGTCTTACGAAAAATTAAAGGAAGGAAACTCTTCTTTTTGCTCAAACCTGATAGCATCTGATTGCGCCCAAAATTAAGCAATGCCTGGCGATTGATTTTAAAGACTGGAACTGCCTGTGGGTTAACCTCAGGCCTCCTCCAATGAGGATAGAGAATTCAGAAACCCCCCACATCCCTACTTTTCACACCTATTTGTTAGTTGCTGTTGGGGGGTGCTGGGCTAAGACTCCTTTGTATAGTTCCCTCCAAAACAACTCTAGTCAGGCCTGAGAACTGCGATACAGGCCTGAGTCCTTTGTCCAGCACACATGGCTGAGGCCCAACAAAGGTGTGACAGCTGTAACACCATTTAACACCAGTGTGGATGCAAAGTGTGAGTACGGGTGTAATGATAGCCGACCTTTGTTATGGTGCCATCATGGAATAAGAAAGAGTTAAAGGCTCTGACATTCTGCAGCAAACATGAACAACATGAGGAGAAGATCATACGGATGTCTGGAGTGTGACGCTCTGAAAAATATTGTCCAAAACAGTCTTTACTGAGATGTGAGTTGTGGAACTATTTCCGGACGCGTGCACCTGGAACAAACAAATGTCTGGTACTCTTTTCCAATAGAGTCATCAATCTGTTTATTATAGTTCATGATCGGGGTTCACTTATGCACATAAATGTCCCATTCTGTCCAATACATCATAAAGCATAAACTGTTACATCCAAGTCAACCCGACACGGTCAAAAAAACTATATGCTTCCAAACACACATGAACCCAATTACCTGGAGCCTTGGCTTTATGCACAGCATTAAGTCAAGACTCCACCTGCTGTTCAGTGTCGGAATTACACTCAAATACAAATTTGCGGTGTTGTGTTGGGGTTTCTTGCAAGGATCAATAAAACGTTTAAGCATAAGCATTTTGGCTCCTACAATAAAGATGTCAACCAAGTGGACTATGTGCGTGTGTCTCTGTGTGTGTGTGTGTGTGTGTGTGTGTGTGTTTGTGTGTGTGTGTGTGTCTGTGTGTGTGTGTGTGTGTGTGTGTGTGTGTGTGTGCGTGCGTGCGTGTGTGTGCGTGTGCGTGTGTGTGTGCGTGTGTGTCTCACTGTCTCTGTCTCACGCTGCCCCCCCCCCCCCAATACACACACAGACACACTCACACAAGCCTGGGCTCAGGGTAACAAACCCCACTAATGTGATTGCAGATCGTCACACACACATTTGAAGGTATGTGTACGTATTTGCGGATCTTGCACGGCAGGAGTGTTGCAAAAGTCACGTGTAAAATGAAAATGACAGCCAATGGAGAGGTCCGCCTCAGTTGTAAGTGATCATTTGTGTGTATTTTCAGGATTTACAGCTGAAAAAGTTCACTGCCATTAATAAATAAGTAAATATTTCGAGATTGGCCTGCATATTTGCAGATTAGTTTACGTATTTGTGGATTTGTGTACGCATATTCAAATAGTTTTGCCACAATAATAGCTCCATACACACACACACACACGAAGATCATATAGCTATATATTTATACCATTTATAACCCCCTCTGGCACAGCTCTGTCCTGAACACTGGAGGTTGTCATGGAAACTGTAAAATTCCCTCCACAATGCACGAGCAGGTTGGCACGGAGAGCTCGAGATTGTGCACGAGCGGAGAACAAAGAGCGTGCACAAGCGGAGAACAAAGAGCGTGCATGAGCGGAGAACAGAACCCCCCCCCCCACCCATGTTTACTGTATTTGCTGCTGGCTGTCTGCAGATACAAGAGGATACAAAAAGATTCATGTCTGATAGTCAATCGATTATTAAAGAGTTAATTATTAAATAATATCATTCTCACTACTGTAAGAAAGAGGGGAAAACTTGATAACACTCAAATCACTTTACAGCACTATACTTTACTTAACGTCACTCAACGTTACATCTCTTTTTTTGAGTCACTTCATAAAAGTGAAAACCCTCAAAGTCAAACTAAAGTGGTTCAGTTTGGTGTTTGTCAGTTTGGTGTGTGTTACAGATGAACTGATTCATTTTGAACTCTGATTTAAAATCTTGACTCACTTTGAGCAGACTCATCAGGTGAGGTCAGCGGTCATGAACTCGCTCCTGATTATCAGCCGCTTGTTAAAAAAAGGTTCACATATATTCACCCAGGAGGAGGCACAGCAGGTCCAGGCCCACCAGGAGTTTCCTCTGGGACAAAGCCGGTCCAGTGATCTCCAGGAGCTTCTTCCCAGCTACACTTTCCATCACCATCCCTCCTGCAGACAGCCTTCCCCTCCTGCAGACAGCCTTCGCCTCCTGCAGACAGCCTTCGCCTCCTGCAGACAGCCTTTGCCTCCTGCCGGCGCCTCCTGCTGGTCACTGAGAGCTTTATGTCAGCAATGCTTCAAGTTCAACGTGTGGGCATCAGAGAGCATGGAGAGAGAGCATGGATCAGATCTGACCTGCTGATGAATCCACAGGAAGCTTCAGTGTTTAAAACCCTCGCTGACAGAGTCCACCGTTTTCTTTAGGCATCTTTCATTTCATCCCAGAGAGGATGCGTCCCGCCTCCTGCAACATATGCAGCCCGGTGCAACGGAGAACTCCGGACTGGTCACCGCACTCTCTCTCCCCCCCCCCCCTCTCTATTCTCCCCCCCCCCCCCATTTCTCTCTCCCTCTCTCTCTCTCTCTCCCCCCTTCTCTCCCCTCCTCTCTCTCTCTCCCCTCCTCTCGCTCTTCCCCTCTCTCTCCCCCCTCTCTCTCTCCTCTCTCCGCTCTCTCTCTCTCTCCCCCTCTCTCTCTCCCTCTCTCTCGCTCTCTCTCTCTCTCCCCCCTCTCTCGCTCTCTCTCTCCCTCTCTCCTCTTTGTATCTTTCTCTCTGCCCCCCCCCCCCTAAAGATTGTTAGTATTATTATATGTGATGACAGCATCAACCTGCATCAGGTCTTAGTCTCTTATTCTCTGTGGTTACTGAAAATGGGTATGTCACCACATTGAAAACGCTCTCTCACCTTAAAGTTCTTTCTGTATTTTGATTCTCTCCTGCAGGGGGCATCAAAAGCACCTCCAGCTTCTTATTCTCCTTCTGCTGACGGTCAGCCGTCTTTGTTTTGGTTCTTTTTGTTGAGGAAACACGGGGAAGAGGAGAGAGAGAGAGACCACGGGGGGGGGGGGAGCAAGACAACTTGTCAGAATGTGAAGTGAAGTGAAAACAGAAAACCCATAACGTCACCATGATGTTATTTTTTGTCCTGAACCAAATCTGACCACAGAAAATCCAACCGTGTGAGTGTGTGTGCGTGAATATGTGTGTGTTTGTTTGTCTAGAGGTTTGTGTGCGTGTGTGTGTGTGTGTGTGTGTAGTTTACCTTTGCTTCAGCTGATAATTGGTACAGGCTTCCTCTCATTCTTTTTGGTATTTATTCACTTTTAGAATAAGGAAATTCATTACTGAAGTCTCTCGGTCAAGGTCACGTTACATCACAAAATGTGAGTGATTCTGTTTGTCACTTCCTCTGATGACAAGAATATAAATCCTGAAAATACTTCATTAAAAAGTTAAACCTCGACAGCAGCCCAGACGCTGCGGCCTGTTAGCTAAAGTTAAAACTGTTCAGTCTTCTTATGACTCAAACTGTTAAAGGTGACATATCCTCCTCATCTTCTTCAGTTTAAATAGGTCTCAGAGCTCCTCAAAACATATTAACAACAAATATTTGATCATGTCTATAAACCCTGCTCAGAACAGGCTGTTTCTATGTCTGTACCTTTAAATATGTAAATGAGCTGCTGTCATCCTATGTCTGTGTGCATGTGTGTGCGTGTGTGCGTGTGCGTGCGTGTGCGTGCGTGTGCGTGTGTGTGTGTGTGTGTGCGTGCGTGCGCGTGCGTGTGTTTGTGTGTGTGTGTGTGCATGTGCGTGTGCATGTGCGTGTGTGTGTGTGTATGTTTGTGTGATGGTTTCATAAGGGAACAGAATTCTCGGATGTTATTTTTATTTTGCACTTTCAGATTTTCTGCTCTTGTTTTGAAACTTGGTACTTCCTCTTGTCCGTCCTTCACTCCTCCACATGAATACTTCCCGTCACAGACACATCCTCCTCTCAGCACTCATGGAGAATACCAAAGCGCCTTTAAATGTCACATGATGTCATACGGGGACTCTGTCATGTATTTATACAATTAATGTGGAGGAGGTAAAATTCACCACCCCTGAAGAACCAACAGGAAGAAAAAACGACTCCTGGTTCTCCTGGTTCTGGTCCAGCTGACTCTTGGTTCTCCTGGTTCCCCCTCAGCGGTCAGGTTGACTCCTGTGTCCTCTGAACCCACACCCGTTTCCTTGTCTGAGGTCCTGTGGAATCCTTTGTCGATGTCAGAGGCCAGGCTTAAACCTCCTGGTCGCCCCCTTGAAGTGGTCTGCACATTTGGTTGGGCTCCGGGCTGCCCCCCTGAACTGATCTCTGTGTTTGGAAGGTCTCCTGGCCACCCTCATGAACTATTATGGCCTCATGCTTTGCCTCCAGGCCTTCCGCCTGAAAGTCCTGAGTCCCTCCTCCAGACCCCCTCTGCCCACTCTGGTTTGTGTTACCATGAGACATTTTAGGGTCGTCTGGAATCCGTTTCTGGTGGGGGGTGGGGGGGGGGGTTCTTTCATGATTTGGTCTATTTCTCACTTGTGTCTTCAGTCTCACCTGTGTCTTTAGACTCACCTGTGTCACTAGTCTCAGCTGTGTCTTTAGTCTCACCTGTGTCATTAGTCTCACCTGTGTCTTTAGTCTCACCTGTGTCTGATTACCTGTGTATATTTAATGTTCCTTCCCTCCTGTTGTCAGATTGTTGAAGACTTGTATATTGGATTGTTGGATGAGTGTCTTTAATAAAGCCGGATTTGTGATGTCAGTACCTTACTCATCACCTTTGTGTTTGTGTTGATGAGGGATTGGGGGCAGGGTCTTTATCAGGTTTGAGTAGGGGCAGAGTCACCTTTTCCTTTGTCAGAATCCTCTGCTTTGGATTTTCTTCTGAAAGTCAGGTGTGACGCTTACTGTCTTACCTTTAGAGGCGGCCTTCTACTCATTGATTGGCTATCGTGTGAAATGTGTTTGTGTTTTATGAGGATGATGATATCATCAGCTTTGAAGCTGTGACCTTACAGCTTCTCCTGTAAGTGTCGACAGTGATCATCACTTCCTGTTTGTCCTTATTGGAACACTTCCCCTTCACATAACCACAAACATTCCCCTCTTGTCCGACTTTCATCAGCTGATCCTTTTATTTTTTTGTGTTAAATCCCAACTCACGTCTCTTGCAGGATGGAAAGCCCTCACTCATTATTACACCATCACTAAAGGCCCTAAAGGAAGATCAATCAATCAGACCTTACCATATTACAAAGAGTAGATAACAGACTCTCTCACACACACACACACACACACACACACACACACACACACACACACACACACACACACACACACACACACACACAGGTGATGTGGGGAACCCCACCTCCTGGCTTTATTCCAGGGTAAGGGTAATTTTATGTTCAGATTTGAAGCCATCTGATTGGACAACCAGCTGACAAACGCTCGAGGTATATAAACCTGAGTCAGCAACGCTGAGAGCTGTTTTCAGACTGATGATGAAACCGCCTTATCTCAGCATACCTGACAGGTGGGGCAGGCACGAGCACACACACACACCTGTTTGTTTTGAACGAGAGAAAGAAAGAGAGAGAGAGACAGACTGAAAGAGAGAGAGAGAGAGCGCGAGAGACAGACTGAAAGAGAGAGAGAGAGAGAGAGAGAGAGAGACAGACTGAAAGAGAGAGAGAGAGAGAGACAGACTGTAAGAGAGAGAGAGAGAGAGAGAGAAAGAGAGAGAGAGGGAGGGAGAGAGAGAGAGAGAGAGAGAGAGAAGCGAGAGAGAGAGACAGAGAGAGAGAGAGTGAGAGTGTCGTAATGTAAAGCTGGAGGCAGCTTGTGTCTTTCGCTTTCCACCCACACACACAAAGCAGAAAACTGTCAGAGTGGGAAACCCATGACTTCCGCGTTTTTCCTTCAACCCTGAAACTGAACGCAGACTCTTTAGACTATAAAAGACTTCATGGCTCTCACTGCACACAGTCTGAAGGAGACCAGGACTCTGTCGAGTCTCAACAGGAGGACTTTCACTGCACACAGTCTGAAGGAGACCAGGACTCTGTCGAGTCTCAACAGGAGGACTTTCACTGCACACAGTCTGAAGGAGACCAGGACTCTGTCGAGTCTCAACAGGAGGACTTTCACTGCACACAGTCTGAAGGAGACCAGGACTGTGCCGGGTCACAACAGGAGGACTCTCACTGCACACAGTCTGAAGGAGACCAGGACTGGGTCTAGTCTAGTGGAGGAGACCTCAGAACACCTGGATCACCTGTACATCCTCCACAGGTGTCCTTGACAGAGACTGGACACTGTGGATCCTGGACACTGTGGACCCTCTGCCCGGCCCAGGCACCTTACTGCCAGTTAATGGGACACCAGAACTCACACATGGACGCAGAGTCTCTGCAGGAAAGTGGGCGCCGGCGTGGACGCTGCCTGGACGTGTTTCTCATTGTTTCCATCGTTTTCTTGTTCGTGGCTCTCACAGCTGTGGCTGCCGGTGGACTGATATGTTTGGCCAAGCTGCGGTCCAGTCTGGACTCAAGAAGGCCGCCTGTTCACCCTGACACATCAGAACGGACAGGAGACAGACCCAACCCAACATACAAGGTAAAAACAAATCTTTAATAAAATAATCTGCACTGATTGTTCTTCTCCTTCACATGTAAACATCCAGATTTCTCTTTTCCTCCTTCATCTACAGATGCAGAACTTTGCTTCTCTGGTCGCCACATCAAGTAAGTCTTAAATCATCACTACAACTTCTGATGTCACAAATTTAAAGAGACAGTCACATCATCACTATAACAACCTTAAAGACACAGTAACATCATCACTATAACAATCTTAAAGACACAGTCACATCATCACTATAACAACCTTAAAGACACAGTCACATCATCACTATAACAACCTTAAAGACACAGTCACATCATCACTATAACAACCTTAAAGACACAGTAACATCATCACTATAACAACCTTAAAGACACAGTAACATCATCACTATAACAACCTTAAAGCGACAGTAACATCATCACTATAACAACCTTAAAGCGACAGTAACATCATCACTATAACAACCTTAAAGACACGGTCACATCATCACCATAACAACCTTAAAGACACAGTAACATCATCACTATAACAACCTTAAAGACAGTCACATCATCACTGTAACAACCTTAAAGACAGTAACATCATCACTATAACAACCTTAAAGACACGGTCACATCATCACCATAACAACCTTAAAGACACAGTAACATCATCACTATAACAACCTTAAAGACAGTCACATCATCACTGTAACAACCTTAAAGAGACAGTCACAACATCATCACTATAACAACCTTAAAGAGACAGTCACAACATCATCACTATAACAACCTTAAAGACACAGTCACATCATCCTCTTAATTGCATGTGCTTGTTTCCCCCTTCAGGCCAGCTGAAGACCAGCACCATGCCCTTGGCACTAGTCCACTATGGAGCTGGAACATCTGTGGGAAGTCAATTCTCATTCGATGCAAAGCAGAGCTCGCTGAAGCCCCTGAATCCGGGGACTTACTTCATATTCATAAATCTCAACCTTACCTGCACCCACAACTGCAGAGAAGGTGTACTCAGCGTGAAGGTGGCCGATAAACTCACCTGTGAGGTGAAGCTCCCGAACTCGATGGCGGTGAGCAAGAAGTGCTGGACAGTAACACAGATAGAAGATGAGACACTGAACACTCAGATGAGCGTACCAGAGAGCGGACTGAAAAACTGGCAACTGGAGCTGAAAGGTTCAGGAATGGGGATGTTCCTGGTAGACTCATAAGGACTCTGAAATCCAATCTTGTACCCCCAAGAGTCAGATCTCAGCAGATTCTGTTCTCTAAAAGTCTCAGGGGTCTGAAATGTGCAGCTGCTCGAGCAGGATTCAAAGCTATGACGAGGACTCTGCAAACTAAAGAAGAACCCTAAAGACGAGGCTCTGCAGGAAAACAGATATTTATTACGAAAATATTCCTCAGATATAAATACTGATATATATTTATTTACCTATATATGTTTATGTACATAAATATATTTATGTATATGTATATGAAAAGAAAGAGCACTTTCCAAGCTGTGTGAAATATGTACATACCTCCTACAGGTTATATTTATGAAACTATTTATGTACCTTTATTTATTATTTATGATGTTGCTATGGAAACTATGTTGATGTAGCTGTCACTACATTTGTGCAAACATGAGGCTGATGTGATTCTTCAGCTCTGCTGTCATTTTATAAATGGCTCGTTAGTGTTTGATTTATATGATTTATGTGTATATCAGAGAACACGAACAGGATGATTAGAAACCACATTTGTAAAATATTTAGTTCAGTAAGAATAAGTAAGTCCTGTGGACAAACTAAAACTGAATGTTTGTGACTGTGGTCGTATTAAAGATGGAAACGATAAAAAGTCATGTTGTTGTGGTCGTATTAAAGATTGAAACGATAAAGAGTCATGTTGTTGTGGTCGTATTAAAGATAGAAATGATGAAGAGTCATGTTGTGGTCATATTAAAGATAGAAACGATAAAGAGTCATGTTGTTGTGGTCGTATTACGTGGTACGATGAAGAAGAGCAAGGCTTTGTTGTGAGTTGTGGAGAGTGACGAGTGTGAAAGAGAACAAAAGGAATATATACTAAGACTGTGAAGGTGAGGGAAAGTTTGTTACCAGTCAAGAACAGGAAGCATGTTCACCACATCCTGTTTGTTTACCTTCAAGAGCGGTTTAGAAAAGAAAACAGCAGCATTGCTCCACTCTTACATAAAGTCACGGCGCAGACGTCAAGGGAAAATCAAGTCGTGTTCATGACGCAGCAGGTTAGAACTTTATAACACAAAAACTGAGAGGAGAGAAAGTCAAACACTATATGAACTTTATCCTCCATCTTGTTGTGTGTTTGTTTGACTGATGTTGTCAGAGTTTCAGGAAATGACCCCAATGTTTTAGCTCTCGATACGGTGCTGTGGTTACTTATCAGTCAAGCCGTCTCCATGACAACCTGTCCTCACACTTCAAACTCTTCATGCTTTACTATTCATCTTTCTTTTCCCCACATGCATTCCATGACAATTTTCCCTCCTTGCTGAAGAACTCTCGTTTTCCGAGCTGCTTTGTGATTCGCACATCTTCGTTTCCACTCGACAATGAGAGACAACGAGATATGGTGACAATGAGAGACAATGAGACACGGTGACAATGAGACACGGTGACAACGAGAGACGTTGCTGTGGTTACCTGTCAGTCAAGCCGTCTCCATGACAACCTGTCCTCACACTTCAAACTCTTCATGCTTTACTATTCATCTTTCTTTTCCCCACATGCATTCCATGACAATTTTCCCTCCTTGCTGAAGAACTCTCGTTTTCCGAGCTGCTTTGTGATTCGCACATCTTCGTTTCCACTCGACAATGAGAGACAACGAGACACAGTGACAACGAGACACGGTGACAACGAGACACGGTGACAATGAGACAACGAGAAACAATGAGAGATGTGACGAGAGACAACGAGACACGGTGACAACGAGAGACATTGAGAAACAACGAGACACGGTGACGAGAGACAAGAAGACATGATGACAAAGTGAAAATTTCCGTTGAGCGCTGCAAGAAGAGCTGAGTCAGCCACACCGACCTTAGCACCTACTCCATCCTCCCCTTAGTGCGTCCTCCTCGACCACATCCTGCATACAGACTCACACACACGTACACACAGCCTGTTTGTGTGTTTGAGAGGAGAGATTTAAGATTTTACTTTCAGCAATCCCTGCAAGGGGAAATTCTGTTTTTACACTCTGTTAATCATGCAACACACACATAGGCTGAAATATACACATGCACAAACAGGATCCTGTGGACATGCACTTGCACTTGAACTGGCGACCCTCCGGTTCCCAACCCAAGTCCCTACAGACTGAGCTACTGCCGCCTCAGCAGGGGTCCAACATCAGAAGCAGACAATATTAAAAGTCTGTACAGCATACACACTATAATGTTAGTCACAACAGTGCAAAAACGTGCAGCACACTTATTATTAAGAAACCTGCATGTACGATACAAATAGAAGTGTTACCAGGTGAGTTCACATCCTGCATCATAGTTCATATACGGTGCAGAGCAGGGACAGTGTTAGTGCTGATATCTGAGATATGAGCAGTATGGTCAGAGGAAGAGAAGAGGTCTACATCGGAGTAGTAGCAGTCTGTGCTTACTGTAGGTGGTACATTAAGCACACTAGCTGTGACTCCTTGATACCTTCAGAGAACTGCCCACTCATCTATCTGTTGCGATTGTGTTTGCAGAAAGTCACAAGGGACCATGGTGGGACGGCTGCTGTGGTCTGATCTACCAGCAGAGCAGATTCCTGTGGTCTACTGCAGTGAGGGACACCAGTCAGGAGGTTAAGGATGTTGTCCTGCTGCAGGAGACAGGGACTTAATGTGCTCAGTTGTATGGCTTTGTTGGGGTTTTATCTAGTCAACTTTGGTTATATTCTTTAATAATTATATTTAACTATTATTAATATAAATAACAATATCATTAAACTATGTTTAATCAACTTGGGGGCACCACCCTGAAATCAGGGAAATATAACCAAAATATCACAAATAAATAAATTAGTTACTTAATTACTAATATTATTAATAATTAGTAACTATATTTAATAAATTGAAGGAGTGAAATCCGTACACAAAGCCCTCGCACCCAGCTTATATCACAATGCAAATACACCAGTAATCACAAACAACTGCTCTCTTAAATTATAACAGAATTTATTTAAACAAAGCAACATCAATCCAAAATCAATGAAACTCAATCAAACAAATAACTATACAAACTAATCTAAGAAATCAAACATTATCAAGCAAAACTTGTGAATGAGGTGTAAAAGTGTAGTTGTGTGTGTGTGTGTGTGTGTGTGTATGTGCGTGTGTGTGTGTGTGTGTGTGTGTGTGTGTGTGTGTGTGTGTGTGTGTGTGGATGAGGGAGAGAGAGAGAGAGAAAACAAGATGGTGGAGAGAGACAATGCACCATGTGGCTTCGTCACATGGGTACAAAATGGTGGACAACAAAGGAAATAGTTTGAGCTCTCTGAGCTGAGTTCAGTAACTGTTACTTAAACACCAGAAAGACAGTGGCCGGACTTTGATTCAACAGCGGGTACACTGGTCTTTCTGATTGTGAAAGCCGTTGCCTGAAGGTAAAGAAGGCGAACACAGCGGTTCATCACAATAAAACAAATGCAGCAGCTTACAACAGATAATAAACAGAATGTGATGTCTCGTCAACAATGATGCACAATTATCAGTGTAACCACTGATACCAGATCAGTACCAATTATCAGTGTAACCACTGATAATTGTTCAGTGTAACCACTGATAATTGTTATAAAAGAAACATAACTATTTCTGAAACTATTTCTGCCCAGACCAAAGCTCTTACTTGGGGTAACTCCTGGTGATCGTTGCAAAGTTGGTTGGATCTTCAATCTGTTGAATATTAAATCCACAGATTCAGGCAGGTTTCCTTCGTGGCTGATGTAGGAGGAGGGTAGCAGGATTCAGATCATCGACCAGAGCACTGCTCTAGGGTCTTCTGGTTGCAGGAGTCGAGTTCTTTATGTGTCCTTATGGATTCAGGGGTCAGTGGGCTTTCTTCAGCGCTCCTTACCAGTTGCGTTCAATGATGTCTTACGAAAAATTAAAGGAAGGAAACTCTTCTTTTTGCTCAAACCTGATAGCATCTGATTGCGCCCAAAATTGAGCAATGCCTGGCGATTGATTTTAAAAACTGGAACTGCCTGTGGGTTAACCTCAGGCCTCCTCCAATGAGGATAGAGAATTCAGAAACCCCCCACATCCCTACTTTTCACACCTATTTGTTAGTTGCTGTTGGGGGGTGCTGGGCTAAGACTCCTTTGTATAGTTCCCTCCAAAACAACTCTAGTCAGGCCTGAGAACTGCGATGCAGGCCTGAGTCCTTTGTCCAGCACACATGGCTGAGGCCCAACAGCTTCATGGTGATATCTTCACACGACCACCCCAGCTCCAACTGAGACCTGCTGGATCATTGTATACTTGATAATACTATGTTAAAGAAAGTGAGGTTGGTGGAAGTGCAGCCAATGAATTAATGATCTGTGAGTCATTAGTGTCACAATAATGACAGTTTACATCTCCATCAGTTAGCCTATCATCTATGGAAAGATGAGATAAGCAGTACATAGCCAGTACAGGTGTTCAATATCTTGTTGCTCCTCACATTGAGTCAAATAGGATGCAGGAAGCTCAGGGGAAATTGTAGTGCTGTATGACAGTGTCAGTGTATAGTAACCCAGAGGTGAACAAAACACTGCAATGTATTGAGATGAAAACAAGCTGTTCTTTGTGTTTCTGTTACACTGATTTATCCATTTCTATCCTCTTACAGACTGAAAGGAGTTTCCATTTGTTGTTGTATTGTGTGTGTGTGTGTGTGTGTGTGTGTGTGTGTGTGTGTGTGTGTGTGTGTGTGTGTGTGTGTGTGTGTGTGTGTGTGTGTGTTGTGTGTCTCGTTGTCTCCAAACAGCAGGTGTTAATAAATCTCTTATTCTCATAAATTTTGATAACACACACATTTTATGTAAACAGAATAAATACAAACCATATACACGCCTGTAAGGTACACCCCCCCTCCCCCCCAGGTCTTTGTGTTTGCATGAGGTCACTTTATAGTTATTGCTGAAGAAACAAACGTTTTGTGTCAATGTGGCCTCTGAGTCGGGCACGGAGTAGTTACACCACAGGGGTATATCATAAAGGCCCCCATCAGGTTGTCCCCGGGGGCCAGGGGCTCCTTCTTCTTGCTGTCCAGTTTGACGTAAACTTTGTCTCCACTCTGCAGGTGAAAGATCCCCGCCAGGAAGCTGTTCCACGACTCCTCCCCACTCGGAGATGTGTCCTCTGAAAATCTGTGAGTCCAGCATCGGACTCTACGGGAACCAGTCACAAAGTCAGTTAGCTTAATGAAGAAATGCTATGCTATGCTAATACCAATGAGTAACAAGAACCCTGACCAACCTTTTGGACTTCATTAGTTGGATGGGTTTTCCGTACGCTTTGATGTCTTTCAGGACTTCGTGCTGGAAGAACAAACAGTCTTCTTCAGCACCGATGGTCACTTTGGAGTAAAGGTAGTAGAAACCTTCCTCCTCCACCAGCAACCGACCGTCTTCGTAGCCCATTTTGTGGGTGATGGTTTCCCCAACATTCGTCATCCACTGCACCACATGGTGCTGGTCTACGGTCTTACTGGATCCTGGAACAAAGACGAGCAATAAGAGGAAGAAAAGACTGAATCGTGTCTTCAAGTGTGACGAGAGCTCTCACCCGTCAAGTGAGCGAAGGGTCTCTGCTGTACCTCCTCCGTTTGATCCATCGATGAAATCTGATTGGACGCTGTTCCAAAAGTCAATCAGCAGATAAAGATTCATGTGGATTTATAAGATTTCTACATCTTTTGATGGGTGAAGGTCTACAAATATCTTTCAACTCGTAAATCGTGGGGTATCTGCAATTAAAGCTCCTGCTCTGGGTTGATTTTGGCGCCCCTGTGGACAAAGTGCTATCTCTCATTTGGTTGCTGATTTTTTCCTGTTGATGTGTAAATGTTGCGTTGAACTGCTGCGGCCATGTCAGAGAGGAGGGCGCTGTCTAAGCTGCGTGTCATCCCGCCCCCTACACAGGAGGTCATCCCTGGCCGTGGACATCAAACCTTATAACTCCTCCCTCTAAACGGTGTAAGATTCAGAATCTAGAGCTGATCTCTGTTCATGTTGCTTATTGTCTTTCACTCTCTGAGCTGTCAACTTTAATAATCTTTCTTATTCTTCATTAACATGCAGACTCATGTCTGTATTCTTCTATCTTTCTGCTTCTGCACTGAGGGGTCACTCGTATTAAAGCGTCAGTGTGTTTCAGAGATCTCCTCACTGGAGCTTTGCTTTAAGATTCATGTGTATTCACATGTAAGTACCTTCAGATCCCACTCGACTCAGTATGATGCCGTCCTGAAACACAAACGAGACTTTAAGGTCCAGCACGTATCAGGCAGTGTCTTAGTGTAAGTCCATGACTCTCATCCTTACCTGCAGGCCGGATGATGGGGGGTATGATCCGGGGTCTGACAGGTTCTGGCAGAGAGGATGAGACCTGCAGAGAGAGAAGGCCTGCAGGGAGAGGAACGAGAAACCAGGGAGCATTCAGTGTGCAAGAACTCACAAGTACACAGGAAGTTATATATCATGAATTAAAGCTGCACTGTCAAATAAAAACCATTTGCTTTGAACTAAAAACAGTTTGTCTACATTTGAAATCACGCTGAGAGAAACATTGTGGCGTTAACTTGAGCGAGGAATCCTTCAGCTCACATTGTGTTTATGATGTGGCTGTTTGGTCCACACAGGATTTCTTTCAGTCGTGGCAGATCCAAGACGAATCAGGGACCAGGGAAGGTAACATCAGTAAAAACTGTTCTCTGAAAACAACATTGTCGTACTGGTTACCAAGGTTACCCGGGGATTTTGTACCCAATGACGGCGTTGGTCATGTTGCAAACACTATTGTAACTTCTGTTCAAGCTAGAAACAGGCAAAGAGGCGGACTTCAGCCTGCTAACAAACAGCTACAAGCCTTATAGTGAATAACTCTTATCCTTCATCAAATCAAAACTGATGAGTCATCAAAACATTCACCCCCCCCCCCGTGAAGTGTGTGCGGATCGAGACATGAGCTCATCAGACTTATTTGGTTTTTTGAACCAGGCTGTAAACATGTTAATCTCTGCTGTAAAAACAGGCTTTTTAGAATGGGTGTGGAAAGCCGTTTTCACAGATGCACTCCGGATAATATCTGGATATTTACAGGAGGACTTCTCCGGAGATTCTCCCGACCTAGCCGTTCACATATGCTCCTCAAAGCGTTGGACTTTCCCTGTCAGAGGGGAGGGGGACGTGAGACGTAAGACGTGACGTAAATAAACAACGCGGAAGGGGTCTGGCCGGATAAACTCCAGGTAAAGTCCACGCGAAAAATGCGGCTGTTTGCATTCACACATAGCCTAAAGACCCTCCGGGTAGACTAATCTCTGGAGTGTTTCAGATTTCCGTATGTGTGAAAAGGGTTTATGTGACTTCCTGTGCTTCTGCAGCCAGCCTCTAGTGGACACTCAAGGAACTGCAGGATTTTTGCAGAGAGACAGAGAGAGAGACAGAGAGAGAGTAGAATAGAAAAAGGAAGTAAAACTCACAGTCGTCCTGACTGACTTGTAGTTTAAACCACATATTAACATGTTTAATGTGTCATGACGAAGAGAAAGAAAGGGGAATTCTCAGCTTCAGGAGTTTCCAATTTACATGCTGAGGTTTCTTTTCTTCTACACACACACATTCATGTAGACGACAGGCTCACCTCTGTTTTTTGGTAGAGATTGTGGATTAAACAGCCCTGAACAACAAGTCCAAACACGACGAGTCCCAATAGCATGAGCAGACACTTCTGGCCCACTTTCTCCCACCTCCGCTTCTTCCCCACAGGTGCCGAGACGTAGCTGGCCTGGCTGTCCACCACAAACACCTGAGGCCTTGAAGCCACACAGGCTTCTGCCATCCCACCTGGTGCCGCTCCACCTGGGACGTTAGGGCCGATCGTTAAGGGGCGATGAAGAAACACTGAAAGAGACACAGACTGGGAGACATTAAAAACATACCACAGAAAAATCAGAGAGACAGACGTGACACATGTGACCTCAGGAGATCTGACAGGTACAAGGCATGCAGGATGCCCCTAACCCCCCCCCCCCCCCCCCCCCCGCCCCCGGACACACACACACAGACAGGTACACACACACATACACACACACACATACATACACACACAGACAGGTACACACACCCATACACACACACACGCAGATCATTAGCTCTAAGAGGTCCAAAAGTGAAGTGAAACTTTTAAAGTGTTGTAAGAATTTTAGAAAGGTTATCTTGGATGTTTTGTGGCAGCTCAACCAAACAACCAAACGCAGAGAAACATGAAATAAGTGTGAAAACATTTTCTGAGTTGTGTCTCACCTTTAAAGACATCAGATCTGTCCTCCCTCAACTCTCTCAGCTACACGTCTGCTCTCTCTGATATTACTTTACGAGCATGTAAGGAGGAAATGAAGATGACTAGAGGAAGAGGCAAAACAGAGAGACAGAAAGAGAGAGAGTGAGTAGTGTGTGTGTGTGTGTGTGTGTGTGTGTGCGCGCGTGTGTGCGTATGTGTGTGTGTATGTGTGTGTTTGTGTGTGTGTGCGTGTGTGTGTGTGTACATGTGCATGTGTGTTTGTGTATGTGTGTGTACATGTGCGTGTGTGTGTGTGTATGTGTGTGTATGTGAGTGTGTGTGTACATGTGTGTGGTTGGGACACTCCCTAACACTTCTAAAGACACTTATCATCCCTCAGCTGACACTTCCTTTTTTACATTCATCACAATGTTCTGTTTGAGTATTTAGCCTGCTACTGTTTTCTAATAATCATGTAAAACTGTTTCATGTTTAGCAGCTGTGCATTTGGAACATTTTTTTCATCTTGTTGAGTCCTGCAGTGTGATGTCAAAAGGACGAAACAGAAAAGTGTTTATGGAGGCCGGGTTTGACTTTGAGCCAAGCTGATCATTTTGCACTTAAGACTTCACCCACAGCACCATCACCCACTGCTTTGAACTATCACCCGCAGCTTTGTACTATCACCCGCTGCTTTGTACTATCACCCGCAGCTTTGAACTATCACACACAGATTCACACACACTGGTTAGTGTCACTCTCACTTGTAAGCTCTGTCACTCTGTCCCTCACAAAGCGCCCTGTCAGGAGAGCAACGTTTGTCTTTTCTTCTGTTTTGAGGAACTTGAGATTGATGACCTGCATTGATTGAAGATGATGAAAGAGGACTGAACAAAGTGAAGAAAGCGTCAGCTCAAGTGACACCCTGATTACCTGAAAGCTTCCTCTTCTGAATGCCTTCCTCCCATTCTTACAGTCACCGCTTGGTTTAAGAGTTGCACCACTATGAGTCTATGGCTTCCCCTCTTTCTTCCCCTCACACAGGTCTTCTGGTTTGGCCTGAGTTGTATTGCTCCCAGCGTCCCACTACTCTAATTCCACTTCAGGAATATCTGATACAATCTGTGATGGTCATAGATTTCCATTGTGCATTGTGCTTCCTCTCATTGTTACCTCCTCTCTAACAAGATGAGAATTTAAGTTAATTTAAAATATGATGCATCATTTATAATTTCATGTTATTTCATGTGCATACCAGGGAAACAATGTTAAAAGATTTAAAAACAAACTCATGTTGGTTAATATCATTTATGCTCCCTCCCTGATAAAATTTGCATATTGGACCTTTAATTTGGTGAGTCATGTGCGCAGTTGATTGATGCTTTGAGCTGCGGCAGGCACGGGAGCATATAGTTTTTCTACTGTGTGACGGACTGTAATTTGAGTTTTATTTTTCTTTATTAAACGTTTTGAACCGGATTACATCTCCTGTCATTTGCGTCAGACTGAAGTTACTGTGCCTACAGCTCAGGAAGTGATCAACTAATTCTGATGAGATATTAATAATATTCTGTTCTGAAAGTGGAACAAGCCATTCAAAGGTTCCCTCAGAAAGGGACAAAAACCACATGATGAAGGAAATAATCGTTCATTTTGGACCTTTATCACGTAGGGATCAACGTGTGAACGCTGACGGCCCAAACCTTTGAAAAGTTTCTGCTGAATCTGTACTTCTTTTTCTTTGATGTTTTGTGTGTGTGTGTGTGTGTGTGTGTGTGTGTGTGTGTGTGTGTGTGGGAGGGAGGTATATTTTATGACATATTCTACATGCGGAAATTCTTCACTTTCTTCACTCACAAGAGGACCCTGACATGCAGTCATTCACGGACTTGAACTCTGGCTCCCTCTTGTGGTCTTATAGGTATTATAGGTATTGATGTCGCGCTGTCACGATGTCACGCTTGTCACGCTCTTCTGCTGCATTCAGGTGCTCCTCGGTTGGCCTCCTCGTCCGGCTTGTGAACTCGTTCATCTGACTTCAGTGTGTTCACATGATTTCAGTTTGGAAAGTCTGAATGTTCGAATAAGTACAAAAAAATGAGTTATATTAGAGCAATATATTTGTGCAATTTGTGAATTCACAAAAAGTTTCTTAACATTAGCGAAACATATTTTGCCTCCCATGTGATGACGTATATGACGTCAAGACTTTCCGAGTTGTTGTTTCGACTTGAGCAGATGTTCATATTTCATTTTACAACTCGAAAATCTGTTTTTCCTGTTTTGTCCGATACCACATGAACGCACCATACAGTGATTGGAGAAACACTGCTACTCTTCCTTCTCTGATTGGTCTGCTGCGTTTCCTCGTTGCCGGGCCATCATCCAATCACAGCGCGGTAAAGTTGTGAAGCGGAAGAGGGATGCAGAGAAGATGGCTGAACTTAGATAGCCGACTGTTCGTGTTTGTCTTCATCATGGCGCTGCTCCGGAGCACAGGTGGACGCACAAGTAGACTGCTGGTGCTCGTGCTGCTATTTGTGGGCTGTTTGGAGTTTGTATCGAGTTTCGGTCAAAGCCTCGACACCGAGTTTACGTTTCTGCTGCCTGCCGGAACATCCGGGTGTTTCTACCAGACAGCGACGAAGAACGGGACGATGGAGGTCGAATACCAGGTAACCATGTGACGTCAGAGTATCAGGTAACTGTGACATCAGAGTTTCAGGTAACTGTAAAATCAGAGTATCAGGAAACTGTGACGTCAGAATAGCCGGTAACTGTGACATCAGAGTATCAGGTAACTGTGACGTCTGAGTATCAGGTAACTGTGACGTCAGAGTATCAGGTAACTGTGACGTCAGAGTATCAGGTAACTGTGACGTCAGAGTATCAGGAAACTGTGACATCAGAGTTTCAGGTAACTGTGACATCAGAGTATCAGGTAACTGTGACGTCAGAATAGCAGGTAACTGTGACATCAGAGTATCAGGTAACTGTGACATCAGAGTATCAGGAAACTGTGACGTCAGAATAGCAGGTAACTGTGACATCAGAGTATCAGGTAACTGTGACATCAGAGTATCAGGTAACTGTGACATCAGAGTATCAGGTAACTGTGACATCAGAGTATCAGGTAACTGTGACATCAGAGTATCAGGTATCTTTTTAAAAGACATTTATTTGTTGTTTAGTTTTACAGGGGCAGCGCACAATTGCATATAATTGCACCGGAGTAAGCGAATAGCTTATTAGCATGTGTTGTCCCAGGGCAGGTAAACAAATAATAGCAGGAAGTACATGATCTAGAATAACAGAATATGTAATATAATAAGTCCACCTGTAAGATTACACTTCACAGTAAATTAATAAAAAAATGTCCATCGGTATAAAAAGTAGACGAGCATGATGTGCAGGACAAACTTTAGTGATTAGAGTTTTCAGAACTTCAGCTTTGTTTTAGTTTCTAATGTCTGTAGGTTTAGAGTTCACCTTCCTCACTGCTGCAATTGAAAAGGCTGATTGTCCTTCAGAACTGTGACACCCGGCTCCCCCTGGTGGATGCTCGAGTCCCTCCAGCTCTGCCACAGCTGAGATGGGTCAGGCATTCTTTAAGGGGAGGGGGTGCAAGATTATCAATAATTTCAAACATCAGGCAGGTATCAGAGTAAAACAGGAAATGATCAAAGTTGAAGACATTATATTTCTTCAGGATATTACAGCGATGATAAATCCTTTTATCTAATACTTAGATGTGTTTGTAGAGTGTAGTGACGTTCGCAGGGTCGGGTTACCAGGTTAGGCAATCAGACGACAGTAGGCGGCGCTCCTTGTTATCTCTCCTGGGGATGTTTTGCTGGTGATGATCTGTTTGCCAAGATTTTAACGCCCACCATAAATCTGCTACCTGTTTGTTCAGACACGTCTCTTTACATATCATCATTGCAGCCTGTATCTGTATACTGTCACCATCCAGTAATGGCCTTTAAAACAGTTGACTTTGGAGTATGATGTGTTAGTGTAATGCTAAGTGTGTGTCTTTGTGTGTGTACATCCAGGTGATAGCAGGTGCAGGTATGGATGTAGACTTTACCATCCTCACTCCAGAAGGCATCCAGATCGTCATGGAGTCACGGCGCTCCGATGGAGTCCACGTGTAAGTTCCACCTCGCTGTGCCCTCATCTCATTTTCTGGTGCCAGTGGTGTTGAAACAGTCTGTTTATCTTTGGACTTACTTCCTGTCATTCCAGGGTGGAGCCGACGGAGGCGGGGGACTATGAGATCTGCTTCGACAACAGCTTCAGTCGCTTCTCGGAGAAGACAGTGTTCTTTGAGATCATCATTGAAGGTCAGGGAGGAGATGTGGGAGGAGACGACGAGTGGGCAGGACTCGATGAGCCCGATGGAAGCCTTCTGGAGTACAAGCTCGACGACATTCGGGTGAGATGATTGTTAGAAAAGTCCTTCAAATAATGAGTAAAAACTCAATCATAGCTCGTGAATCTGTTAACCAACCCCTAAACCTTTGTCGTGTAAATATCTCACTACACGTCATGTGAGCCACATTCACCACATCAACATCATGAGGAATAGTTTGTAAAAGTTTCAATCAGCTGTAAAGAGAACTCTTTAGAATCAGAAAGGTTAAAGACAAACCTTGAAATGAAGTGTTTGTGTGGTCAGGTCTATGTTAGCGCTCTCTGTCGGAGCTCCTTCATTAACAATCAGTGAGCTGAAAAAAAAACAACTTCCTGATTTATTTACACCTAACCCCACTTCCTGTTTCCTGTTTTTACTTAATTTTTTATACTTCCTGGCACTCAGAAATAAACGGCAGGTGGACACAGACCTGCCCTGCATCTCAGTTCTCTTCAATGCTGTCTCCTCGGTCCTCGCTCCTCAGCCGAACCGGAAGTAGTTTTAGACCCGCCATGTTAAGGATCGCCCCAAAGCTCTTGTAACTGAACGGAGGAGAGAGGAGAGAGATCTGAGGAGCGATGATTGATTGATTGGACGCTGCAGCGGATCAAACTTCAATGAAACTTGTCAACATGAGCGGAGTTAAATAACGGAGAAAAGACAGACATTAAAAAGAAGCTAAACGGACCGTCGGACATTTAAACAGACTGTAAACATCTGTCAGTATGTAAAGAGTCTGTGATGAGCTGGGATTAAAAAAAAGTGTCTGACATGAGGAGCAACAACGAAATATGAAGCATACGTTCTATAAAATCAATATAATGGAGAATAGACCGATCTCTCCCGACTTTATATTTGATTTGTTTTTGATTCACTGTCAAACAAAAAGTCTGTTAGTATGAAGTGTTAAAATCAAATGATCATAAACGATTCCTTCATAACTATAACAGGTAGGTTATATTTCTTTTCATGATCAGTCAGACTGTCCGTTTTAATTTATTATATTGAGAATGAACGGCTGACAGCGTGGGAGTTTATTTGTTTGTGTATTTTATTAGAATTAATACAGTTCATATTTGTGCGGACATAAACAGCTGTTTAAGTCGACTGATCAGCTGATGTCATCATCACAAACGGACGTCGCTTCACGTGACGCTAAAGAGGAAAGGACGTGCCATGTCTCTTAAAACATATCTCCTCATTTCCTCTCTCCTCTACTTCGTTTCCTTGCGTCTCTCCATGCATCTCTGGTGGGAGGGACTAAGATGCAAGTGGAGGACACTTGGATGCAATTAAGGGAACTGGGATGTACCCCTGGAGTCAGGAACATCACTAAAAGTGTTAATGGCCATCTTGTTTTTCATCCTGCTCAACACTCCTCATGTTTCAGGAGTCCATGGATTCTCTGCACAGACGCTTGGAGCGCAGCCGGCAGATGCAGACGGTGCTGCGGGCTTTTGAGGCTCGGGACAGAAACCTCCTGGAGGACAACCTGTGGAGGGTCTCGTTCTGGTCCTGTGCCAGCGTGCTGGTTCTGCTGTGTGTGGCCCTCACTCAGGTAAAGTCCTCGCTCGTCTTGTTACTACTTTCAAGACAAGTGTCTGATCAACACTTTTTAGAACTGCAGTAATAACTTCAGTGAAGCTCTGTCGTTCTCGTTATGACCAGTAGGGGCAGCGTCCTCTTTACCAAACCATCACTGGGCTCATCTCATGAAGAACGGTGGGATGACATCATAAAATGTGAAATCTATCAACTGTGTTTGTTCTCAGGTCTTCACCGTCCGTAAACTGTTTGACGACAGGAGGAGAGTCTGCACATAGAGAGACGGCGAGGAAGACCATGACATTACAACAGGGTGGTGAGGAGGACCATGACATCACAACAAGACGGCGAGGAGGACCATGACATTACAACAGGACGGCGAGGAGGACCATGATGTCGACTCTCACCACAAACCAACACTGTTATAAAAAGCTCCTTATTCTCACAGCAGGATATGTGGAAGGCTTCTGCAGATCCAGGAACTAGAGGACTTTTTAGAGTATTTCTTTCCTCAGGATGAAGATGAAGGTGGTTAAAGGTGGATGAAGGTGGAGGTGATCCACAGATTGTCTTTGTTGATGCTGCATCTCTTCTTGCTCACAGATTAGTATCACTCCTTTTTATTAGTTTTTTTTTGTTTCTTAGTGATTTTGAAGTTACTGATTTCTCTTTATGTGCCGGTTTACGTCCACGCTGACATGAACAGAATGAGACTTTAAAGTTGAATAATAATGAAACTTTGGGTCAGCGTTCATCCTGAGCTGTCTGTCGAATGTATGGCTCCGCCCCTTCAGAAACATTGATCTAGATGAGCAAACCTGCTTTTTTATATGTACGTAAGGTTTTCACGATATCAGATATTTAGACTTTGATACCATTCTTGATAAAAGTGATCTCTCTTTGGCTCAAGGCAGCTTTTGGTTAAAACATGGCTGAAGATTCAAAGGTCACATGAGGTTCTTTAAATAAGTCTCAGAGCTCCTCATAACATGTCTGTGAAGTTTCTTGTTCTAAATCCACTCTGATCCTGTATTTGATCATGCCTATAACCCCCTCTGTTTCAGCCCTGCTCAGAACAGGCTGTTTCTGTGTAAATGAGCTGTGTCTGACCACGCTCTTCTCTGGAAGGGTTTGGGTGTCTCAGGCTTTCTCGCTCCGTGCCCGATTGTTTACGGTGAGAAGGCAGACTCAGAGGGCAGAACAAACCCCTAGCTGTTGGAGTGTCACCCACCTGGGGGAGGGGTTACTGCCCTTTGTGATGTCATGAAGGGAAAATCTCCAAACGGCCTGTTTGAGCACACATTTTCTGAAAAGTGTAGCAGGAAAAAGACAAAGAGGATGGACTTTTCTCATCATTGGGGGGTTTGTAGACAGACTAGAGACACATGTTAGAGTTAGAGGAACATGGAGAAGAGGATTTTAAAGAACATGACCTTTAACTTTTCTTAAAGCTTCGGTACTTTTCAATAGTAAAAATCAAATTAACAGTCAAGTTTTAAACAACTGGTATGATGAACTTACATATGTAAAGAGATTGGGATTGGGTCAGTGATATTAATAAACAGATGTTTTACACAGAAACTTGGTTTAATGTGTGTTTGTAGAATACAGACTAGAGACACACAGATGTCTAATGAATATTTATGATTCAATCCTGCAGAACTCAGAATCTTAAGTTCTACTGATGTCACCCGGACAGATGGCAGAATCATGTCAAACCCTGAATGTGGGGTGAGACTAATTATTCAAGTAAAGGAAAGAAATGAAATGGTTTGTTTGAACGAAGAAGACCTTTTACCATGTGGTCTGACTTTAGATTCATATGAATAATAAATCATTCAGTTAACTCCTCCCTTATATAATGAAACAGATCTGGATCACACAAAAACTCCTCCTGAACGTCGACTGGCAAGTGCACCTGATGGGGCGACAGTCCGAGAGCTCAGCTGGATTCAGCAGCGGTTTGGGCGTGATGGGCCTTGTGGAGGTCGCCTGTGTGACAGTGATCAGGGTTAGGGTCGGTTTGGATCAATGAATCATTTCAATGTAACAAACATGAGTGAGAGGGGACAGAACTGTAGAGGCAAAGTAACACTATCTGTATTGTATGTAACCAGTGTTACCATGGTAACCTAACTAGGTACATCAAGGCTGGACGGTGGAACAGGAGACGTGTTCATTTGACTGACAGGTCTGGACTGCATCAAGGTCACCAAAGGGTTAACCAAAACCAAACTGAATCCAATCTTTGAAAAACAAACAGACGCAAGGAAAATATTTCTGAATCCAGTTTTGACTTCTTCCATGAATCAAACATTTCCTTTTTTACAATAATAAAAAATTATTCAGGTCAAGCAAGAGGTGCTTATCCTAGTGTGTTGAACTATAGTACTGAAAATAAATAAGACAACACACCCAAATGTTGCGTAAGTGACTAGAGTCCCTCAAAGGACTAGGATCCCTCAGGATAACTCTGCTTCCTAGCTTTAAAATCAAATTCAAAATGTGTCTCTGTCAATCATTAGATGTGTAATTCATGGTTCATTCAAACAGGCTTAAAAGAGAGATAGATAGTATTTTTCTTTTAGTAATGTGTTTCTGAAATAACTTACCATTGAACTCTTTTGCCTCTTCTGCAGTATCAGAAGAGATACTTTCAGGGTTTTATTCTTTCTTTTTATTTTAATAAAAGAGACGCAAGGAAACGAAGCAGAGGAGAGAGGAAATGAGGAGATATGTTTTAAGAGACATGACACGTCCTTTCCTCTGTAGCGATGTCCGTTTGTGATGATGAGCTGTTTATGTCCGCACAAATATGAACTGTATTAATTCTAATAAAATACACAAACAAATAAACTCCCACGCTGTCAGCCGTTCATTCTCAATATAATAAATTAAAACGGACAGTCTGACTGATCATGAAAAGAAATATAACCTACCTGTTATAGTTATGAAGGAATCGTTTATGATCATTTGATTTTAACACTTCATACTAACAGACTTTTTGTTTGACAGTGAATCAAAAACAAATCAAATATAAAGTCGGGAGAGATCGGTCTACTCTCCATTATAATGATTTTATAGAACGTATGCTTCATATTTCGTTGTTGCTCCTCATGTCAGACACTTTTTTTTAATCCCAGCTCATCACAGACTCTTTACATACTGACAGATGTTTACAGTCTGTTTAAATGTCCGACGGTCCGTGTTGTGGCTAAATGGCCATATGAATTATTTACAGTTAAAAAATAGAAAAGAGCCAAACATTAATGAATTTAGAATTACTTGTTTATATTATTGTTTATTCTGGCTTATTTTGGTTTTACATTTTGTTTATTGATTTGGGGGTATGTGTGCATTATTTCTCCCTCTTTGGGGCGGAGCCGCGGCGTACCTGCAGTGTACTTTAAGTTGATTAAGGACACCTGGGGGGGAGTGAGAGTGGGGAAGCGGAACAGTTTTTTGACTGCAAAGGGCCGCTTAGGATATACATGATATAGCGATCTGATTTGTTTATTTTATTAAGTTTATTTTTTGCTGAAATTTTTTTTTAAATAAATGTAGTTTCTAAGTTGACTTTGGATCCGCGGCTGCCTTTTATTTTTATTTGATAGCGTGTTAAACCCGCTCAGCAATGGCTTACCTAACTGATTATTGTTTGAAGCCATCACAGTCCGTTTAGCTTCTTTTTAATGTCTGTCTTTTCTCCGTTATTTAACTCCGCTCATGTTGACAAGTTTCATTGAAGTTTGATCCGCTGCAGCGTCCAATCAATGAGTGATATTCGATAAGGGGGCGTGCCTGTCAGTAAAAAGACTTCTGCAAAGTCAGCTCTGGTGTGTCCTCGGTCATCGCTCCTCAGATCTCTCTCCTCTCTCCTCCGTTCAGTTACAAGAGCTTTGGGACGATCCTTAACGTGGCGGGTCTAAAACTACTTCCGGTTCGGCTGAGGAGCGAGGACCGAGGAGACAGCATTGAAGAGAACTGAGATGCAGGGAACGAGTACAGACGGGTTAACCTGCAGGACGACTGAAGGCTGCAGCTCCTAGCTCTGCTAACATGAGTCACATTACAAGTTGAGCTCAGTTGACTGTTTGCTTCCCTTTAGACGAGTCAGTTTAATTAATTAGGAAAGTAGTCGGATAGGAACTCTTGATTATTCTCTTGAAATAACTTGAAAACATCTTGTTGAACTTGAGGCACAGAATGTAAGAACAATAGGGTTCTCATTTTATGAGATGATTTATTGTCTTCCACAGCGAGCTTTAAGGGTTTCAATGTTAGCATGTCTACAGCTCGTTAAAGAAGATTATATCAAAAGTCATGAAGCATACATTAAGACACTTTCAAATGGAATCAGTCAAACTCTATCTGGCTGATTCTTTACCTGTAAGTCAATAAAATCATCCAAAGAATCCCTTTATCAGAAAGCAGAATATTTCATGGTACACTTGGTTAAAAAAAGCTAACTGCACATAAAGTCAGAGTTACTGAAACAGCAGACGATCATCAGTTACAGGAGACAAAGAATTATAAAAGTGTAAAGTCATCTCTTTCTAGTCAAGCAAGGAGGGCTCTGAAGGGCGAATGACAGTGGGTCTGTGTGGAGGTCTTCTGCTGCAGGAAGAGAGGGGGGGAGAGGGGAGGGGGGAGAGGGGGGGGAGGACGACATGTGAGGAAAAACATCGTCAGAGGGTCAAGCAACAAAGATCCCAAACCACCAGAAGCAAGAATTTATAGAACAACCCGTCACCTGCAGTCAGAGATACAACTTCAGTGTGTGTGTGCGTCTGTGTGTGTGTGTTTGATCTTACCTTGGGATCCCGGGCGGCAGAGCAGGAGGCACGCGGGCCGGTCTGGAGGGGACAAGAGGAACAGCACCAGGTGTGGGATCTCCAGGTCGGGAGGGTACGGGCGGAGCTCCAAATGCTGCCGGGGGTCTGCCTGGAGGTGGCGCTGTGGCTGCTGTAGGGCGGGATGCTGGAGGAGGACTGGAAAGACAGACGGGATGTTTTTTGAGTACAAGTGTAAAGCTTGTGTAAAGAAAGCTGCTTTGAAACAGACTGAAGTGAATATTTATGATTCTGTGATCACGTCAAAATCGCGATGCATTAAAGAAACAATCTGTAACTCTGACACCTAGTGTTTAAAATGGGTACTGCCGTCTAAATTCTTACATTACATTATAGAGAGCTGTCTCCCATTGATTATTTCTGAGGATCAAACTGGCTTTATTAGAAACCGTCAACAATATTCGCCATCTTTTCAATATCTTGTATGCTCCGTCTGATGCAGTGCCTGAATGTTTCTTTGGATGCGGAAAAAGCGTTAGAACGGGTGGAATGGGCATATTTGTTTAATGTTTTAGAAAAATTAGATTTCGGACCATGCTTTAATTAGTTGGATAAAACTAATATATTCAAGCCCAACTGCTTCAGTTCTTACAAATACCCCAAAATCCTCAGCGGGGTACTCGTCAGGGTTGTCCCCTGACCCCATGCAGGGTTAATGCAGATGACCTGCTGGTCTTTATACCGCACCCGGTCACAGCCAGTATGGACTCAACACGGGTCCTAAAGTTGACCACCTTCACGTCTTCTAAACTGTTTTAACTGATTGAAGGACCAAAGAAATGACACCGCGTTTAGTTGCTACTAATGTTTTCTCGTCAACACATTCATGGGAGTGTGGTCACTTTGGCGAGAAGGATGCTTTAACTTCATTTCATCAAGGTGATTATTGTGAATAAAAAAAATAACACATAATGAAAAACAACTGAAATAAAAACAAGGCTCTACATAAAAACGCTTACTGACTGAAAGTGTTGTTAAAGACACGTCAGTTCTATTTCTATTTCTGACAGTAACAAAGTTCAAACTTTACTAAAACGAGATTTTATCCAAATTTAGGACAACGTTGTTTGAGATCTTTCTGTGAAACATTTATAATACAGAGACAAAAAAAACCTGAATAAAAATAAAATTCAAACTGAAAACAAAACGTCAAAACAAAATAAGACTAAAAACAAATGAACAATCAAACTATTCAAAGCTTAACTAACCCTAACCCCCTCCCACTCCCCCTTCATACAGAAGAATCTTTTTAAGAATTAAAAGAAGCAAGAGCACCAAAGAGGACACCACTTAGTCAATACGTCAGCGCCCTCTGCTGGACAAACTGGATTATCATTTGTAAATGTGTTTTTTTACACTATAAATCTTTGCTACTCGTCAGCCTTAACCCAGACCCTGATCAATCTAACCCAGGATAATAACACCTCTTATATCTTTGTGTCTACTCACCTCGGGTCTTTGGCGATCCAGTTGTCGTCCACAGGTGGAGGCACAGGAACAGAGACAGTGGTGGTGCTGATGTCTCCAATAAGGACCAAGGCCTCCTTCAGAGCATGATACATCCTCAGCATCTCATCCCTCCTCTGAGCTTGCTCTGCTGACTCCTCCATCATGCTGCCCTGATCCCCCGCAGAGTACAGGTAGGCCAGCAGCTCCGAGTGAATGAAGTCCTTCGCCTGCAGGACGGGAAAGGGAAAAAGAGAGACTTAATTCTGAACGTTGTTTGTAACTCACAGGAATGAGATGCTTAAATCAGAAGACGTACACTGTTGATCATCAGGTGCATGATGGTCTTGGGCATGAGGTCTCTGATGGACTTGTTGGCAATGCCAATGTATGAGTCCACCAGGTTGCGGATGGTCTCCACTTGTCGCTCAAGCTGCGGGTCCATGGACACAGTGTCGCTGGAATTTATAGTTTCTTCACTGTCAGGCTGGAGGAGAAAAAGAGTGAGAGGAAGATGTGAAGGAAGAAGAAACAGAGAGTAATATATATCTCTGATTGGTCCCCTGAGTGATCTCTCCAAACACAACCTCACATCCGAAGTTGTTTCAACCAGACTCATATAGTCCCTTACCAGACCCACACAGTCCCATAAACAAGACCCACACAGTCCCATAAACAAGACCTATACAGTAACCATAAACCAGTACCATAAACAAGACAAGCCTGTTTACATGTTTACAGCCTGTTTATATGGGGGGTTAGTCCTTGGTCTGATAATCCACCAACAACAACACAGCTCCACCTCAGCACTCTTCCATCCACTAAGCTCCGCCCCCCAGTCACTCTTTAACTCCCTCCATGACATTAAAACCTGGAGGTCTTCCAACCTCCTCAAACTCAACAGCAGCAGGACTGAGCTCATGGCCCTTCATCCGAGGTCCACAACCTGGGTGCTCAGAAAGTTGGAGTCCACTCCAACTTTCTGAGCACCCAGACCTTTTTTTTTTCTCTTTCCTTCATTTGTTTGTTTTGTGTTATTTCTTTGTTTGTGTTTCTTTTTGTCGTCTCCTATTACTGCCCCCTTTTTACTACTGTAAAGTGTCTTTGGGTTTCTTGAAGGGCGCTTTATAAATTCCAAGCTATTTTTAATTTTATTATTATTATAAAGAAATTAACTTTTGGTAATTTTACACTACAAGTTAAAGATAGAGGCATGCTCTTTAGCTCCGCCTCCTTGTCTGTCACTTGTTCGATCTAAAGTTACATTACAGCTTTTGTTATGTGGTGACCACGCTTCATGGCCTTTTTAGAAACCCCCAATGATGTCGCTGAGCCTCGACCATGTGACACACAAATGTTATTGACTAACTCGTCTTTGCTCCCTGGACCAATGGGGGGCGTTGAACTGAATGAACAAATAAACTCCAGTCACACTGACAGTGAAGGGTTAATAATGATGAAATGTAAATACATCTTGTACCTGGTCTTTCTCCGGGTAAACACCAGCTCTGAGGAACGACGCCTTCCAGCTGTCCACATCCTCCTGAGTGTCACAGGCCAGCTCGATCTGACGCAGGTCTTTATACACATTCCTGTTACACACACATACACATACACACACACAAGAAAATCACGTCTGGGGCGCAGTGGTTAGTGCGCGTGCAGCTCTGAGACATGTCAGAGGATGTAGAGATAATAGCTGGATGTTTCCAGGCAACTCATTTCCTTGTCAGTTAAACGGAAATTTGTGAGGCGCCGGTAACCTAGTGGTTAGTGCGCAAACCCCATGTATGGCGGCTGTAGTCCTCAAAGTGGCCCGGGTTCGAATCCAGCTTGTGGCTCCTTTCCCACATGTCCCACCCTGCTCTCTCTCTCCCTGATTTCCAACTCTATCCACTGTCCTATCTCTCAAATTAAAGACACAAAAAACTAAAAAAAAAAAAATCTTTCAAAAAAAAAAAAAAAAAAAAAAAAATCACCTCTGTTCGGTGTTAAAAATGGCAAAGACGTGTTTGCTGGACATGAAGCCCTTCTCCACGTCTCTCAGCTTCAGGTTATCCAGAGGCAGCATGTACTTTTTCTCCTTCTCCTGATTAAAAGAAGAGAGGTGATCAAGATGGGAACAAATAAAGCAGCATTTATCTTCTAAAGGAAAGAATGAGGAGAGGCTACAGGCTGTACTGTGATGACGTTAGCCCTGTTCCTTTTCCTTTCCTTTGACTCAAGGAGAGTAAACAACACACTTCCTGTCCTTCAAACGTTCCTACCTCCTCATCTTTGTACCAGGAGAGAGACTCCGCCGTCAGGACAAACCAGTAGTCCTTAGACCCTCCCTTCATGATGCTGATGTTGATAGTAAGCCAGCCTCTGCGGATCACCTGCATATGAGAGGCTGAGAGTTTAGTACTCCACAACATGGGTAACATGTAGCTTTGAATATCAGGGCTGTCAAACAAATTGTTTACTTTTAATCACCATTCATCACATTTTTAACCACATGTCTAAATTCCATTATTTCACATGTAAAAATATAACTTGTTAGGCTTTTGTTTTGAATGTTTCTCCTGTCTTAAGCTTAGAGTACTTCACTTTCTGTGTGCTTTAATTTTGAAATACAGTAAGGCCCTTCCTGTAGAGTGAAGGTCAGGACATGAAGTTAAGCACAGAAACAGGAAGTGGTTAGGGATCCCAAAGTGAGGCCAAACAGCTCAAAGGAACGGTAAGAAAGGTCATTATGTGATGTCATAAGGTCAATGTGTGATGTCATAAGGTGGATATTACTTTGGACTCGTCAGCTGAACTGTCTGAGAGTTTTTAAAGTGAAATGAGACATTCAAAGATGCAGCAGTGTCCTTCTTTTACATCACTGAGACTACAGGGAGACACTGAGGATGACTAAGATTTTAAAAGATTAATGCATTAGCGTTAATTAATGCTGAAAGTCCTTATTAATATACAGGAAGGCAACATTAAACTGAAAACATGAGCTCAAACACAAAAGAGCACAACAACCATGCAGGTTTTTACAGTATTCTGGGAGCACAGAGAGGTCATGTCACAGGAATACTGTTGAGTTCAAATTCACCACAAACGTCATAAGAAATCATGAAAGTACAAAGTCACCTTCTCTGCATCGCTCTCTATGCCAGACTGAAGGTCAAGGAGACAAAGGGAACAGACATACAGGGATGATAACAGGACATAATCATGACCACAGACTCGGCCGTGAAACAATAAATTAAATACAGCAGCGGAAAGGTTTGAGCAGGACAAAGATTCACCTAAAAAACCCTTAGGGCACACTCACACGAGGCGATCTGCACCGTGCCTAAGCACGCTTCCCCTCTGAACTCTAGTTCGTTTGACTAGTGAGAGTGCTCCGATCCGTGCTCAAGCACGATATGCTTCCTCGGCCCTGGCACACTGGACAGCCTTCATTCAGGAGTGTTCTGTCTGTATCTGACTAACATGACTCAGAATAAGACACAAAATCAGTAAAGTAGCTGACATGTTCTCTGTGTTGTTCGCCGATGTGGGGACACTGACTCGACCACATGTCCCTTTTATTTTTTCTATTTTTTACTCGAGTCCTCCGTTCTTGTAAAATGAGCATGCTTCATAATAACATAAAGTCATGCATGTATTGTATTACGACGTTATGGACAAGAGGTAACCATGCTCAGTCCCGGTTTGTCCTGGAGCAGTGATAGTGCAGGCCAGCGGGGGAATGGGGAGGGGGGACAATCCTGGAGAAGATGGGGAGGGTTTGCATATTAGGATGTTTAAGAGTTAACTGTTAGACAGTATGCAGATGATTTGTCTGCAGGGTGACTCTTTATACGAGCTTTTTACTGAAGGCTAACATTCCATTTCATATCATGGATTAAAACTACTGATTGTTCTTCCACGTAAACCAGTTTGTAGGAATTAGACACTTCCTGTGTGTGCTTAAAGTTAGATAATGGGCAAGTGATCGAGTCATTAAGTAGTAAATATTGTAAACAAACTGCTCTGCGGTCTATTCCATGACATCAGACTGAGACTAAGGATTTCTCCTGATGTGAGGGTCTTTGGCTCCAACTGTCCAGCCTGTTTACATGTTAACAGAGGTTAGGATATAAAGCCAGATACAGGTTCTGGCTGACAGCTGTGAAAAACACTAAATACTCAAATAGTGCTCGTATCATTCACTGAACCAAAAATGAACCAGTTACTTTGAATCAATGAGCTCAGGATTCTGTTTCTTTAAAGGGCAATAATTGATAAACTGCCATCTTACCCAGGTCTGACCTGTCTTCAAATATTTCAAGCCAAAAGCCAGACCTCAAAACTAGACCCTTGAAAAACAACAAGTCTTAGAACTGGACTAGTTTTACTGCACCTGACATCTAATTTGACATATAACAAGGTAATAAATGTGTGTGTGTGTGTGTGTGTGTGTAGACTACCAGTCAAAGGTTTGGACAGACCTGATTGACCTGCATGTTATTATCTTCCAAGACATTTTGATCTAAAGGCTTATGCTTGAATGTTTGACATGTGAATAAGATGTCTGTCTGTTTGCATTTCTATTTTTGTTGTTTTAATATCTACTATAATTCTAAAATGTGGAAAATAGTAGTAACTAAAACTACAAGCAGTGATGAAGGGCCCTCGCACCCCTGTGCATGACGGAGTGTGTTGCGACCGCGGGAGTGCAGCAGCAGCGGAACGTGGCTAAGCAGCAGGCCGTGCAGTCCAATTTGTGTGAAAGTTGTACTATGGTATGCTGAAATAGGCAGCGTAATGAAGATCACAGAAAATTTTGACATAGAGCAGTTCAGGCTGGCACTGTCATGATAGCTATGAAATATGGAGCAAATTGAGCATTGTGTAGTACTTATTCCTTGCAGTAGGACGCGCTATGGTTAAAGTTGACTATTGTTATGTCTATGTGTTCGGGGGCCAACCCTGATCATACCTGTGTAATTTGAGGCAGATCAGACAAAGTATATAAGAGTTACAGCCACTTCCTGGTTGACGCCGAATGATGCATCCGTATGGCGAGGTATTTGAGCTTGAAAGTGTTGTATGGCCAAGGTGTTAGCATGGTCCACACCAATTTTGAGGGGGAATTGAGCTGCGTGTAGCATTGGCTAATGCTAAATGAGTAGCAGTAACTTCCTGTTGTCAACAGGTGGCGCTGTGACTTATTAAAAAAATTCAAACATGTTCAGGGCGGGCCTCGTATCATGCATGAGAAACTGTAATATGATTGAACACTGCATAGCTGAGATACAAGCATTTGCTTTTTTGGCAAGTTGCCAAAACACACAAAAAAGTTCAAACGCACGCCACGGCTACGCTCTCTGACGAAATAACATGCAGAGCACAACCAGATATGTTGTACTCATCTAGAACACGCTGACACTGAGTTCGCGTCGAACACATGAGATCCTTCGGACTAGTTCGTTCAAATAGGAAGGCTGAAATTGCGATTTTGGGCCGTTATTGTGAAATTCAATAATATAATATAATAATAATTTGTGGACTTCCTGTAGGGTTTTTTGAAACACTGCAAGAGGATTTTTTGTCCGTCCTGACAAGCTTAATATACGTAACAATTTTCATGAATGTACGTGAAAAAACCCTCTATGGGGAGGCCATTTTGAAAATTTGAAGGGGGCGCCACTGAGCAATTAAGCCACGCCCACTTACTTACACGATATAAGATGTTTGACTTTAGTACCAGGATTATATGTATGAAGTTTCGGGTCTGTACGACTATGTTAAGCCTGTGAAAAAACTACTTCCTGTTTGATGGCGAACAACGCATCTGTAAGGAAACAGCTTTTCACGCAGGCCTTTGTGCTTGTAAAGGTCGTGTGGTCAAGGTCTTTGGATGGTCAACAGCGATTTTGAGGGAGATACAAGCAACTGTGTAGCAATGGCTAGTGCAAAGGAAACAGTGCTCAGACGGAGTGACCTCCTGTTGTCAACAGGTGGCGCTGTGACTAATTAAAGAAATTCAATCATGGATGTGTTCAGGGCGGGCTCTTTGCATTAATTTTTTGGTGATGATTGAACACTACATAGTAGAGTTATAAGCGTTTACTGTTTTTGGCGCGATGCCAAAAACGACATCAAACTTTGACATCACGCCACGCCTTATTTTGAAACCTCGTGATTTGAGCACAACTTTTATTCTTCAACTTGTCTACTTTCATTTGACACCAAACTTGAATTGATAAGATAAACGCTCTCAGGCGGATGCTTTCAAACAGGTACCCCGTAAACTGTGAAAATATGGACTTTTTAGACATTCAAAAAATCATAGTGGACTTCCTGTTGAAATTAGACAATGACTTCCACCTCTCGGCCTGCTCTAACATGTAAAAAAAAATCATTTATGTAGGCAAAAAACCATATTCGTAAAAATCAATAGGGGGCACCGTCAAGCTAATTTTCAAACTTTGTTCATGAAAACGCCAAAATATCAAATTTTTCACCGGACCCGATGATCGTGCAAATGTTGCTGAGTTTTCGGGCACGTTCAGGCCCTCAAAATCACGTTTGAAGTGGAGGAAGACAAAAAATAACCACCATTTGGGTTCCAATAGGGTCCTACTCACTTGTCAGTGCTTCGGGCCCTAATAAATAAAAACCCTTCTATCAGTTGGTGTGCCCTCAATAAAGCTAACAGTAATAATAACATAGTAAACTGTTGTGTGTCCAATCATCTCATGTTCATGACGACGTGTGCTGCTGCTGTCCTGGCCAGGTTACCTCTGTGATCTCACATGGTTAGTTACCTATACTCATAATGAATTATGGCGTGAATGGCCCCTCATAAACTTATTACCAGATTGTTTGATCTGATAGTGTTAGTCCGAGAAGAAATTGATTCAAAGTTTGAATTAAACAAAATTTCCTTCAAATGAAACGTGAATTAATTCATGAACATGAATGGAATCAGGGAATGCAGGCGATGTCTTACACGAGGCTCCAAATGTTCATTTCCTGTCAAAGTTACCTCAGAACAACATCAGATGTGGCTTTCATAACTCTAAGGGTCAGAATGATCTGATTTCTGTAAAAGTGTGAGTGGAACAGAAGAAACCAGACCTTAATATTAAATGTTTCCAGTTCTTATGAAACAAAATAGAGTTAACTCTTTCACTTCCCTTTTCTTTGACAAATGGCTCAAATCTTGTTTCCCAGAATGTCCTGAATAACCGTTGGCTCCCCTACCCACGCAAACAGGAAGTAACAAGTGGATGTGCAGGGGGTGTAAAAGGAGGGCCATAAAAGGAGGAACAGAAGAGGATAAAGAGGAGGAAGAGAGGAAAGGCAAACGAAGAGGCACAGACAGGATGTGTGTAAACATGAAGCAGCAAAGAGAAGAAGAGATGAGCTGAGACAACCACAGAAGAAGAAAAAACACAAAGAGAAGAAGAGTGAAGCTGCCTGTGACGCTTTATATAACAGACAGAGGGTAACAGTATTCACAGGTGTGTTACCTGGGGGGGCGGAGCTTAATATAACTGACAGAGGGTATCAGTAAACACAGGTGTGTTACCTGGGGGGTGGAGCTTAATATAACAGACAGAGGGTATCAGTATACACAGGTGTGTTACCTGGGGGGCGGAGCTTTATATAACAGACAAAGGGTAGCAGAATTCACAGGTGTGTTACCTGGGGGGCGGAGCTTAATATAACAGACAGAGGGTATCAGTATTCAAAGGTGTGTTACCTGGGGGGGGGCAGAGCTTTATATAACAGACAGAGGGTATCAGTAAACACAGGTGTGTTACCTGGGGGGGTAGAGCTTTATATAACAGACAGAGGGTAACAGTAAACACAGGTGTGTTACCTGGTTGGGCATCACTCTCTTCTTGGTGGCGTTGGCAGCCGTCCTCTGCTGGGCGCTGCAGGAGAGAGATTCTGTTACATCTAAAAGATTCAAAGATTCACTTCAAAGGGGCTATATGTAACTTTGTATAAAAAGTTTATTATCACCCATTAATAAGCGAACGGTTAACTGATGTGCCTGTAAAACATTTTTCCCTGGGTCGTATTTTCCGCGAAAGCTCCAGGAAGTGACATTTTATGCGCAGTCTCAACGTCCTCCTCACTCCGCTTACAGAGATCAACAGAACAAACGTATCACACACTCCTGCTCTCAGCCAGTGCCTGCAGAGACTGTTGTTTGTAGGATGGAGAATGAATACAAACATACAGACTCCTTCACAGGCTTTCACGTGTATGACCACTTACCTCCTCTGTAAACATTATGCCGGTAAATATTCAGTGTTTCGCAGCCGATGATGATGCTCGTTTGTGTATGTACAAGCACGCGAGGGAGAGTGTGCAACAGGTTACGGCCATGCAGTATCGCTACAAACACATTATTTTTGAAAGTTACATATAGCCCCTTTTCAACTGTATTTAACACGAGATATTACTGTCAATCATATTATGTTATTATCTTTAAAAAGATAAGTCCAGTCTTTAAAGATGAATCCGGTCCTAGTCCAGTCTTTGAGTCTGGTCTTAGTCTGGGTTTTTTTTTTTTCCCGTTTTTTTTATTTACATTTTTATTCAGAGCAAAATTGAAGCATGTTTTGCAGCTAATCAAAGTTACAAACATTTTTCACAAAGTAAAGAGATAAAATAAAACAGGTATAAGACAGTTGTTTAAACATTCTTGTATATTAAGGTGGTAATAGTGCTGATTCAAGTAAACATTATTTTGTAAAAGAAAATTCAAAGCTTGACAAAGCCGTTGTGAGTAAAATTAATATGCCGAGATGGGTAAGCAAATAGGATTGTTGTCGTATACATGTCCCCGCTTACATAGATGAACTTAAAAACACATACAAGCCCACGCACCCAGTCAGGCAAACTGATAAATCAGTGAATGAAAGTAAATAAGTAAGTATATTTTCATTAAAAGTTATACCCAAGTTTACAATCATAAATCTTCACATACTGAGAAATACTCACATAAAAAAAAAAAAAAAAGCGAGAAACTTGTAAAAGTGATCAGTGATCAGATGAATTAAAGTCCTAGTGGAAAAAAAACACTCTACAATTCAGAGTTGTCAATTGTGCCACAGAACATAATCAAATTAACAATGTGGGACCCTTTTATTACCACCCATAGTGAGATATATAACAGAAAAGGAATCATGAGGGGGGGGGGGGGGGGGTCAAGGCCTAGCTGCTTGCATGTGTTCTTGGATCAGGAAAACTAAACTATTAAACTATGTACAATTTAGCAGCTCAAAAAATAAAACACAGAACATAAACTAGACAACACTTAGGGGAAAGAGGTGTATTGGGTCCATATTTTGAGATTGGTTGTAGTAGGATTTAATAAGGATGTATAAGTGGTCCAAGGTGTCCAACAAATTTTAAACTTCTGTTGTTCAAGTCGTAAAATAAATGTGAGTTTCTCCATCACGAACATGTTGTGGATTACATCGATCCAGTTCTCAACCATGGGGGCGTCTGTTGACATCCATTTTCTGGTGAGAGCTTTCTTGGTTGTAGAATATTAAACATGTATTTTTTTAGAAAAGCCCTCAATGCTGTCTGGCCTTAGACCTAGTTAGGGCGTTGCAAAATTGAAAAGATCGGCACTTCGAGCACCTTTTCCATGACGTTTTTAATTTGATTCCAGTATTTCTGAAGCAAAGGGCATTACCAGACTACAATCTTAATGGTTTGCCCTTTTCTCCCCTCAAGACCTCCAACAAGATGTGTTTTTAAGAGCAAAATTATTTTGTGCAGGCGTTTAAAATATCGCATCCTGTCGGACCAACTCGCGAACACAGCCACCGGGAGTCCACGTCTCGCCATATCCTTGGTGGCCTCAGCTGCGGAGTTGTACACATGCGTCTCCTCCTCATAGAATACTCTCGTCCTAGCCGGGAACGGGGTTTGAAATCGAAGTTTCCTCTCTCTAAGGACCCTCTTTGCCTCCATAGTCGTGGTCGAGTATCACCCTTCTCTCCTGATGCATAAATCCTTTTTTCTGCGGTTTTGGTCCCAGGGATTGGTGTGCTCTTTCGACCCTAAGATCTGTGGTGGCAGGAATTTCCAGCTCTTCTCTTAGCAAACCCTCTACGAATGTGATCATCGCTGCCGAGTTATCCCCCGATCCTTCTGTTATGCTGTGCAGTCTAATGTTGACCCGTTTGGCACAACCCTCTTGGTCCGAGAGTCTGGCCTCCAGATTCTCTTGTACTTTTAGAATCTCCAAAACGGCTTCTTCAACTACTTGTATCTAGTCATCTGTTTCTGAGATTCGGAGTTCGGCTTCGTCAATTCTCTTCTTAGTTGTTTTAATGTCTTCTTTAATATCTTGGAGAGTGACCCCGTTTTCACAACGAAAGTCCCTCAATTTCTGGAGTATGGTCTGCAGGTTAGCCATTTCGTTAGCTTGTTGTAGTGTTAGCCCCTCCTGCTCGTGGAGTTTGCGTCACCTTCCTCGTCTGCAGAGTTTTTGTTTGCTAGAGAGGACTGTTCTTTAGCATGCATGGCAGGTTTTCGTCTTCCCCCTTTCATATCATCAACGACTTATTCATATTTCACGATTTTCAATCAATTTAAAGTGCAAAAAGGCGGTGTTTTAGACGTAGGGTCGGGGAGCTCTGAAGTTAGGCTGTTACCCTCATGGCTGCTCAACCGGAAGCTCCCTTAGTCTGGTTGGGGGGTCTGATGTTGGGGGTATGTGTTGGGTTTTTTTGTGTGGGGGTCTGTTGTTGAGGGTCTTTGTTGGGTTTTCTTTTATTGGGGGTCTGTGTTGGTATAACTGTTGTACTTGACCTCTTGAAGTGTTTCTATTATGGGGAGGGCAGGTTCAGGGTAACGGGTTGTTTGATATTGGCTGTTTGATCCTGATTTTTTGTTAATGTGAATAATTTCATGTGAAAGAATCGGACATGAAAATTAAATATTCATGCATTTTACTCGACATAATGACAGAGCTCACCACTGCTATTGGGAAAATATTCTACAACATTTTTAAAACGATTATAATAATTATTATAATCACTCCATCATCATCATCTCCTAAATGTGTCTCAAGCTACAGTCAGATTAGCATTAGCATTAAAACATGTCAAAATGCACAGAGTATGAAATGACTTCTACTCTGTCATATCCGTTCTTTGGGGAAGAACCCCAAGAGAACCCCCAGTAGGACCTCGGGAGGATCCACAAGAGGACCCCAAGAGAACCCCCAGTAGGACCTCGGGAGGATCCACAAAAGGACCCCCGGGAGACCCCAGACCGCCATTATATTGTACCATTGAATTTCTTTATGCTTCTGAAGCCCATGCCTACTGGTATCTGAACCTGAATTTCTTTCTTCATGAAACGTTTTGATAAAGTTTGATCGTACTTAGCAAATCCGATGAAGTCCTCGTGGTTGGTGTTGATATATGAGAGCTCGATGTCGATCAACAGCAGCACCTTAAAGAGGACATGTCACTCGTTTAGTACAAAAAGAAAAAAAAACAAGTACGTTTTATCACAACACACATGCACGCACGCACCTGGTCTTTTGTCTTGCCCTCTCTCTCTCTGACATAGGTGGTGACGATCCTCTCGGTCTCTTCTTTCAGTAGAGGGTACGATCCCAGCTGTAGTCGTACACAGAGAGAACACACACGCTGCTGCAGGCACCGTTATCACAACATTGTGAACACCATCACTCATGATGAACTCAACATGAATTCAACATGAACACTAAAGCCTGGCTCACACTGCAATTTCTCTTCTCTTCGTTAACGACAAACGACCAGACCTTGAGGCTTATGTGCTCACACTGTACGACCCGATTGTCAGGCTCGACCTGAGAGCTCACACTGAATGAGTGAAATCGGGACGGAGCGTTGACAGTTGTTAATAAAGTTTCATTTGAAAACTCCAACGGACGGCGGTTGGTGAAAGAGGAAGTTGTTGTAGGTTATAGGAAAGTTGATGCAATCGTAGATATATGGATACGAGTTTCAGAAAAGTGCTGTTCTGATGATCTGTACAGAAAACAAACAAAAAAAAAAAAACGGGTTGCTTCCTGCCACTGGTCGCCATGACTACAGTCCTCCCTTGTCTCTTGTGATTATATTGTAGTCACACACAACTTCTGCCGGACTCTTTCATGACGTAATCGTCAAGATTTAAAATTCTAAATATCAAACAAATTTCAAATAAATGGGGGCATCCCCAACAATCGCCGGGCAGATCGGGGACGTTAAGATTGGATGTATGTGGGGCGCTGGTGGCACAGTGGTTAGTGCGCACACCCCATGTATGGAGGCTGTAGTCCTCCAGGCGGGCGGCCCAGGTTCAAATCCAACCTGCAGCTCATTTCCCGCATGTCATTCCTCTCTCTCTCTCCCTGATTTCTGACTCTATCCACTGCCCTATCGCTCCATTAAAATGACAAAAAGCTCAAAAATAAATCTTTAAAAGATTGGATCTTTGTACCACTCACACTAAAAGATAATCTGAGCAGATAATCGGGTCCGAGCAGCCTTGAGTCGGGAGCGACCCTGCGATTGTCGGGAAGGAAGAATCGGAGCTCAAATCAGCCTGATTATCCTGCAGTGTGAGCCAGGCTTTACAGAAAGAGGAGGCATGCAGTAATCAGACCCACATCCGTTTGAGATATTGGCTGTAGATTAAATATAATAAGATCTCAAGCTGATGCAGTCTCAACCAATCAGAGTAGTTAGGAAGAAAAGGAGAAAGACAGAAGATGATGAAGATTAGGGTGTTTAGGTGGCATTATAGGTGTCGGGGTAAAAACAGCAACATGTCTAAGCAGGTAAATCTCTGACTGTGAGTGGGGATCTGATTTTGCGGTAGGGTGAGGGGTTTGTGGGGGTCCAGGCTCTTTTAGATTGGTCATTAAAGAGGGGGTCAGCGGGGAAGCATGTGTGCTGAGTGAAGCCTGAAGCAGCAGTGAGGGGAAACGTTCAGCAACACTCAAATGATCCTTTAGCTTCTTATCTGGATTCTCTTTCCATCTCTCCGTATTCATCTTTTGTAAATCTCCACTGCTCCTCATTACCTTTTCAGTGCACTTCCTGATCAGGGCGACAAGCTCGGTGACGACCAGGTCGACACATTTCAGACACGGGTCTTTCAGCTTTATGATCTGCTTTTTCACTATGGCTTCAAACGCCAGGTCAGGGGTGAACAGGCCTGTCCTGTGGTGAGGCATCATGGGAGTGGGAGGTTTAATGGCAGGAGGAGGAGGAGGAAGAAGAGGAGGAGAAGGGGGAGATGATGGAGGAGGGGGAGAGAGTGAGAGAGAGTGAGAGGGAGAGGAGGAGAAGGAGAAGGAGAAGGAGAAGGAGGTGCAGCACGGCCAGGATGAGGAAAAGGCAGTGGCAGAAAAAATATATTTTAAGAGTTTAGAGATAAAAAAGAGTGAAATAGGAAACAGATGAGGATGAAGAGTAGATAGGAGGAGAAATAAAATAAAAACAGGCGTTAAGTTCGTTCTACTTGATGTTCAGAAACAAGCTGCAGGTTTTCACACTTCCTCGTCGTTTGAGTATTTTTTTAAAGTGCAGGTTGAGGGTCGCCTGCAGCCTTTAGCGGCATGCTGACTTCTTAGCTGTATGGAGGCCAGTTTAAGTCTGTCCATCACTTTAGCCCAGACCATAGACTTCATAAAAACATGGACGTCTCAAAAAGAAGCCAAAACATTTGGAGATCCCCCTACTAACTGGTTACAGTATAGTTCATAAGCTCCGCCTCCTCCATGTCAAACTATAAAATGAAAATACAGATCAACGTTTCTCAATCCGGATTTTGTCTTTTGATTCATGTCCAGGTGTTCATATTACAATAATAATAATAATAATAAATTACATTTATATAGCGCTTTTCTAAATACTTAAAGACGCTTTGACAGGAAACAACCAAAAAACAAAGCAAAAACTATTTTAATAAGTTCTTTGAAGCCTGCAGCTTGTTGTGTAGTGAACCTGCACCTTGTTGTGTAGTGAACCTGCAGCTTGTTGTGTAGTGAACCTTGTTGTGTAGTGAACCTACAGCTTGTTGTGTAGTGAACCTTGTTGTGTAGTGAACCTACAGCTTGTTGTGTAGTGAACCTGCAGCTTGTTGTGTAGTGAACCTTGTTGTGTAGTGAACCTACAGCTTGTTGTGTAGTGAACCTGCAGCTTGTTGTGTAGTGAACCTTGTTGTGTAGTGAACCTACAGCTTGTTGTGTAGTGAACCTACAGCTTGTTGTGTAGTGAACCTTGTTGTGTAGTGAACCTACAGCTTGTTGTGTAGTGAACCTGCACCTTGTTGTGTAATGAACCTTGTTGTGTTGTGAACCTGCAGCTTGTTGTGTAGTGAACCTTGTTGTGTAGTGAACCTGCAGCTTGTTGTGTAGTGAACCTTGTTGTGTAGTGAACCTGCAGCTTGTTGTGTAGTGAACCTTGTTGTGTAGTGAACCTGCAGCTTGTTGTGTAGTTAACCTTGTTGTGTAGTGAACCTACAGCTTGTTGTGTAGTGAACCTTGTTGTGTAGTGAACCTGCAGCTTGTTGTGTAGTGAACCTGCAGCTTGTCGTGTAGTTAACCTGCACCTTGTTGTGTAGTGAACCTTGTTGTGTAGTGAACCTGCACCTTGTTGTGTAGTGAACCTGTAGCTTGTCGTGTAGTGAACCTGCACCTTGTTGTGTAGTGAACCTTGTTGTGTAGTGAACCTGCACCTTGTTGTGTAGTTAACCTGCACCTTGTTGTGTAGTTAACCTGCACCTTGTTGTGTAGTGAACCTTGTTGTGTAGTGAACCTGCACCTCGTTGTGTAAGTTAACCTACACCTTGTTGTGTAGTGAACCTTGTTGTGTAGTGAACCTGCACCTTGTTGTGTAGTGAACCTGCAGCTTGTTGTGTAGTGAACCTTGTTGTGTAGTGAACCTGCAGCTTGTTTTGTAGTGAACCTTGTTGTGTAGTGAACCTGCAGAGAAACAGTAACATCCCGTTTCCCACCACACAGCATCTCAGAGACACCACTCATTGCTCCGCAGCTCAGCCAGGATGTTTGAATATATCTACTTATGTTCATACATTTTCTGACTACAGGAGCTAAAGTCAGGCTTCGAATTCATCCACTAAAATTTCAGATTAATAACCTCTGTACCAATTTGGCTTCTGGCAGCTCATGGGTCAGCTGGTCTCTGTGGTGTGTATGTATAGACGTGGCAGCCAGACAGGAGACCATGCAGTGATACCTTATTAGTGCACTGTCTGACTGTGTTGATGAGCTCCTGGATGACCAGGTCGATGCATTTCAGACACGGCTCTTTCAGCTTAATGATCTGCTTTTTCACTATGGCCTCAAACGCCAGGTCAGGGGTGAACAGTCCTGTCCTGAAGGACATACACACAAGACACATATGGAGCAGGAGAGGGGGCTCAGATGAAAGCAGACATGGGCAGACTGAGGGAGTGTACATGAGGAGCAAGAACAACTGCAAGACACGGTCAAGGGGAACAAGCAGCATGGAGAGTAAATGAAAACTGGTCCCAGATCAAAGAAAACACGCTGAAGGGGCACAAACTAAAACAAGCCGACATACAGGTAAAGCACACACTCAGACAATGAAGCAAACATATGGCACAGGTGATGTGCTGTTGGCAGGCAGCCTCAACTTGCCTGACTCCGTGGATGTTCTTGATGGCGTAGCTGATTTCTTTCCTCAGCTCCTTCTCATCAAACTCCATCTAATTCACAGAATAAAAAGAACTAAAGTATGTATAAACATGTATAAAGATTCAACATAAGTGCTGTAAATACAAACCAATCGTTAACTTCTTATAGAGCTAACTGATGCCTCTGTATGACCCACCAAAGTAAACCTCCATCTCTCTGACTAATTCTGACTATAATCTAAACAAGTGAGATATAACCACAACCTGCACAGTGTGTACCAATAAAGAACAAAACTACTACTACTGGGGCTTTTGAGCCTCAAGTGGACAGTGGAGGAACTGCAGTTTTTTGCACTACATCATTGGCTCAGATTGACAATTGACATGAAGTCGTTGTTCTGCTGACAGAAAAACAAGCTTAGCATAATAAATGACAATATATGAATTGAAGCAGGTATAGGTGGCCCATGTGGATAAGTGGGTTATCCAAACAAGCTCTAATCACTGCTCTCTCACTGTCCACAAACAGGTTCTTTCACCTGTTTTCTCTCTTTAATGAATGGTAAATGGACTTCAGTTTATATAGTGCTTTTCTAGTCTTCTGACTACTCAAAGCACTTTTACACTGCAGGTCACACCTACACTTTCACACACTGATGGTAGAGGCTGCTGAGTGGTGAGACCATCAGAAGTAACTCATTCCATTCATACACATTCATACCTCGCCGACGAAGCAGACGAGCAATACGGGGTTAAGTGTCTTGCCCAAGGACACATGGGACATGTTGCTGCAGGAGCTGGGGATCGAACCCTTGACCTTACGCTTGAGACTCTATCAACTAAGCCACAGCTGACCCTGCACAGACATGTGTCATATCCTTTGAAAACATCCAGTGTTTAGGTTAAGAGTTAATTAGTCGATCTTCTCCCCTGAATCCAACCCGTCTCGTCTCTATCAGTCTGGTTTGCTTTTGTAGTCTCAGAGGCATCAGTGTGATAATCATCAGAACTCTGTTCACCTTCACCAGCTCAAAAGGAAAGCGCTCATGAAAGATGCGGTTGATCTTTGCTCCACCAGACAAGTTGGACGTGTCGACCTGATCTCCAGAGCCTTCGATGCACTTCTCAAAGTCCACGCCGAACTGCTGCACCATCCTACAGAGTTGACATTGATGCAGTAATTCAAAATTCCAAAAGGAGCCCCAACATAGTACTGAGTGCATACATTAACCAACATTTCTGTTCCATAAATCCTTTTTCTCAATGGTTCTGATCCTGGATGTTTGATTTTCATGAGCTGTGAGCCGTAATCATCGAGATTCAAAGAAAAAAGGTTTCAAATATTTCACTTCATGTCCAAGAAACCTAGAATATATGATGGATGGATAGATGGATTATTTTCTCGTCCCCTCGGGGAGATTCAGTATCTCATAGCTCACAAGTTTAAACAAACAGTGAAAACGACGAGTTTCTTTTAAAATACTCAAAGTCTCTTCAGTCCTAAATACTTCTTATTATTGCACCAATTCCCGGGCTGTTGGGAAGTGAGTATTCTATTAAGAGCTGCACCTGTACTCATTTGAATGAGTATTTATTAGTGTGTGTCTGTAGGTGTGCTTACTGGAGTAAGGCCTTGGTTTTGCGTGCAGGGTCATCAGGACGGAAGTTTTTGTACTCCTCCACCTCCTTCTCCAGCGATAACAGCTGGCTCTGCAGCTTACTGCGTAACCCTGGCAACGTGTCTCGGATGTGGTTGGTAAGTTGCTGGAGGCAAAAGAAAACATTCCATGTAACTTGCTCTTACGAAGCATTATGTGTGTACGCTAAGGCATGTGTCTCACCTGATTGAGGGTTTTCTGCAGATGTGGTGTTCCCATGCGTTCTGCGATGTGTCTGTATCCAGGATGGGACAAGAAGAACTTCCTCTCAGCAGCCAAAGCAGCGCGGATGTCTTTCTTCCCATCAATGTCCTTTTGGCTACGGTTCACCACCCCAATGTAGCCTGAAGAGAAAACAGAGGAGAAGAACGTTTTGGACCCCAACACCAAACGTGGCTCACAGAGAGCATGAGCCTACAGCGTACTGACAAAAAGAATATTGAACAACTTCATTTTCTACATTCTGAAATATGGAGCTAGGTCTAACAGAGAGGAACTACAGCTCCACTATTAATTTGGCCATCTAAGAGAAAGCTAAGAGCTAAGCTAAGTTCATATCCAATCCAACATGTCAAAATCATAATGTCTGTCTCACCTCTGCGGAGGGGCAGCAGTTTGTTCTCCAGGATGTCTCGAGCGTCTGTCCCCTCGTCCATCAGGTCCAGCTTTGTGATCACACCAATGGTCCTCAGCCCTGAACACAAAGACCACATGATCATCATTTATTGTTCACCTGTGATTTATTAGAGATAAATATGTTTCCCAACCAAGCCAGGTGACAATTGATTATCCCCTCGTGGATCTGGTGTTGGCAAATCTGAAAAATGTCTTCATGTTATTTATTAAAATCCTAGGAGACAATCAAACACGACATTTAAGAGATGAAAGGTGAAGAATCACGATAATCATTGAAGAACAACAAAATAAAGAAATCAAAGAGGAAGACTTCAAATATAAAGAAACATTCAATAAGATGAGAAATGAAAACTTGGAATGTCTGTGAGGTATTAATAAGATTAGTTTGAAATCATTCTTCAGTAAATTCCAAACATTTGGTGCGCAGTAAACACCGAGTGCAGATCTTCAAGGGGTCATGAATACGTCTTTTATACCGTGGGGAAAAGGAGGTTAAGGAACAAGGTTTGGAGGATAGGAGGTTGGGAGGTTAGCTAAAGCGTGGCTCTACTCTTGTTACTCTACAACAGTGGTTCTCAACTGGTAGGATCGGACCCAACAGTGGGTTGCGGAGCTGTTTTCAGTGGGTTGTGATTGTGTGCCAGGAAAAAAAAAATATGTGTCAAAAAGTCTATGAACTGTTTTTCAGCATGTTTGTTTTATTCCATTTCTTTGTTCTGTCACAAATTTTGATCTAAAATGCATCTCTCTGAGGCTCTATGCTCATTACAGTGGGGCTTTGAATGAAATGAAACTTAAAGCTTCATCAGACTCCAGTCATTTAATTTGATTTTCTGGATTAAATGATTGACGACTAATGGCTGCTATGATTAAACTGAATTCTTAACCTTCTCGTTTTTTAATATAACAGTACCAGTGTTTCCCACAGAATGACGAGATACCTTGGCGGTGAAGTACGCGGGGGGGAGGGGTGCAGACAATCGTAATTTATTCGATCCTCAAATGTACCTGGGCGGCCCGCCCAAGTATCATGTATGTGTGGGAAACAGTGGTTACTGAGATGGGTTGTCTTTGACCTGCGGCAGATTCATATCAGTAGAAGAAACGGGTTAACTGATCCTGCACACAAACATGTCAGCACTCGAGTGCACCTGAATGCACCGCGGCACCAATCCAAGATGGCCGCGCACACGTCTATGCATTTGTTTGCTTTCTGATTCCGGTGTCTTTGAATGTGTATTTTACTGACTTATACTGCTCAATTTTTAGCTTGTGTATGGAACACATACCTCCTGTCACCTCTATGAACAGCAATCAAATCGACAAAATACTATTCTGATCTGCAGGTTTTTTGCGACTGCTGGCCTCTCACCTCAACCAGTTCACAAACGTACTGGCTGAGCCGTGTGGACTGTGTACCATCTCTGCTACTCAGCTGGATTCCTTGCCTATATAGTGCGCCTGTTGGAGAGTGGATAACCTGGTTGCCGGCGATATTCCACCTTGGATCCCCTGCGGGAGTGCCTCTGCTGAGTCAGCCTGCGGCAAGTTGTCAGCTGTCAGTTGGCTGTTGGTTGCAGGCTGGGGTCTGCTGACCGGGTGCCTAGACACCTGGTTCTCCCGGCTTCGTGGGTTGGCTGTCCGCGGGATTGCTGAGCTGCTGGCTGTTGGTTGGCTGGTAAGCTGCTAACTGCTAGCCGATCTGCCCTCCAGACTACATAGGTCTTCTATCCCTGGCTACCGGGCTGCGGGCAGTTGGTTGGCCACTGGCTGGCGGTCTCTCGGCTGCCTCGCAGGATGACCGGGTTTCCAAGCTGGTCTCTGCTGCGATCCTCCTGCCGTTGACGACTCCAGGCTACGCGAGTTTGCTGTCCGTCCATTGTTTACGGAGCTAGCGGTTGGTTAGCTGATTAGCTGCTAGCCGCAGGATCCTCCTACACTGGTCTCTGACACCGTTCTGCTGCACGCTGGCTGCTATCCCTCGTCAGCCATGCTAAATTGTTTTAATGAACATTTTATTTTAGCTGGCTCTTTATTTGACTCCTTGCACCCTGATTTGGTAAAATCCAACAAAAATCAGGATAATGCGTCACTGGCATCTGAGGTTGATAGTCAACTTACTGTTCATCCTTTTCAATTTATGCCAGTGAGGTGCAGAGAGCATTACAGAAACTGGACTCCAGAAAATCAGCAGGTCCTGATAAACTTGAGCCGTTCTTGAGTCAACTTGAGTTGACTGCTGATTTTATTGCTGAGCCTCTTTCATATATTTTAACCTTGAGACTGATCAGCAATGAAATCCCAAAGGTCTGGAAATCAGCATTTGTTCTTCCCCTGTTAAAAGGGGGTGAACCCTCACAAGTAAACAATTACAGACCAATTTCTAAACTTTGCATTTTGGAAAAAATATTTTTAAAAAAAATCATTAGTGAACAACTGAAGGATTTTTTGGATGCCAATAATGTATTATCTAAGTATCAGTCAGGTTTTAGAAAAAAAACATAGCACTGTTACAGCTGCTCTTAAGGTTTAAACTGACATTATTGAAATAATTGATTGTAAGCAATTTTGTGTAGCACTCTTTATCGATTTATCAAAGGCCTTTGATACAGTTGATCACGGATTATTGATCAAAATCTTCCATCAAGTTGGTCTATCAAAGCAAGCAGCCTCCTGGTTTGGCAACTATCTGTCAAACAGAAGGCAATGCGTGCAAATGGCAGGATCCATCTCTTCCTTTTTAGAAATTTCAAAAGGGGTGCCCCAAGGTTCGATACTAGGACCTATTTTATTTTCTATTTATATCAATAACGTGTGAAATTTTGTCAAATGCCTTGTATCACTTTCATGCTGATGACACTATCATCTATTGTTGCTCAGCATCTGTTGCACAAGCTTTTGAGTTTCTACAGTTAGCTTTCAACATTGTCCAGTCTCGTTTGAGGGAACTAAGGTTGGTCATAAACACTGATAAAACAAAGCTCATGTTGTTTTCACATTTAAGTGGAGAAACAACAAATGTCCCATTGATTTTAACTTCTCAAGGAAATGTAATCGAGCTTGTCAAAAGCTACAAGTACTTGGGATTTATTCTTGAGTGTGATCTGTCTTTTAAATCACATATTGCCAATTTGGCCTCTAAACTTAAGGTGAAGTTGGGATTTTATTACAGAAATAAATCCTGTTTTTCCCTTAGAGCGAGGAAACTTCTTGTTTCATCAACCTTTCTTCCTTTGTTGGATTACGGAGATGTACTGTACATTGGCGCCTCGGCCAAATGTTTACAGTCATTGGACACCGTGTATCACTGTGCGTTGAGATTTTTGACTGGTTGTAGACACTTCACTCATCACTGTGACCTGTACACTAACTCAGATTGGCCATCTTTGAAGGTGCGCAGGCATATACACTGGCTGAAGCTTATTTACAAAGCTCTTCTTGGTTTGGTGCCTTCTTATTTATGTTCATACCTTCAAAGAACCAGAAGCCACTATGCCTTGCGTTCCTGTGATGTCTTTAAACTGTCTGTGCCTAGTGTCCGCACTGAGCTCGGGAAAAGAGCGTTTAGTTTTGCTGCTCCCACCGCATGGAACTTTCTCCAAAATGCTCATTTCGCTTGAAGCCTTTGGCTCGATCTTAAAAGATAAAATATGCGAGACAATTGGACAGTGCCTGTGTTGTTTGTAACCTGTGATCAAGATTCTGCACTTTATCTGTAAATCAATTTGCACATTGTACATTGTTGTTCTCTCCTAAATTGTTGTTTGTAAACTGTCTCTTTATCATGTAATGCTTTTTATGACGTGTGCTGCTGCCCTCTTGGCCAGGTCACCCTTGTGAAAGAGATCCTGATCTCAATGGGTTATTTATCTGGTTAAATAAAAGGTTAAATAAAAAATAAAACTCACCCTGAGGGTCCACCTCCTTGGCGATTTTGAGGGCATCAGAGTTGGCCAGGTCGGTGTTGGCTGGGGTGACAGCAAGGATGAGACAGCTCTCCTTGGTGATGAACTGCAGCAGCATGTCTCTGATCTGGTGCTCGATGTCATGAGGCTGGTCTCCCACGGCAACTTTGGTCATCCCCGGCAGGTCGATCAGCGTGAGGTTCAGCACTGAGAGAGAGGGAGGGGGTTCAGACAGAAGCAGGAAACGTGCAGCTAAGAGTCAATGTTTTTGTAAGTGTGTGATACCGTTAGGGGAGTAGACACGCAGGTTGATGGGGATGGGGGAGATGCCTTTGTTGGATCCTGTGAGCCGTTCAGTCTCAGCTTCAATCTCCTGACGGACCTCGTCAAAGTCCACAAACTTGCGGCCCTTACAGTGCAGGAACTCTGCATACTCTGCATGAGAGACAATCAGGAGGGGGATAAAGTGACATGATAGATCATGAACACTATGATTCATCGTAATAAGACAGGAGTAGAAATGGAAGGATATTCTCCATACGATCATTTTAATCATTATTTCCTGTATCATAGCAAGAATGATATGAGGCTGTGATAAATAAACAAAAAAAAAAAATCACAGTTTACATGTCTACCAGCTGTTATTTGTGTTTTACACAAGACCTCTGTTTGCAATGACTCCAAAATCCATTCAATAAGCAGCTTTTCTGGCACTAAAGAGACTAAAGTGATCTGACTACATTAACATGGTGTAAAAAGCTTGGTCATTATACTCAGGCCTCCATCCAATGGTTCAAATGTATGTATACCGAGTGAGGAAGCTAGAATACTTTTTCGAATTTATTCCCATCAATTCAGACTATTGCAATGTCTATTTTGCAGATGTTCATAATGCAACCATGCTGGAAGTAAGATTCAATGTACAGCCCTTTGTGTTAGGGTCACACACCAAAACCCATTCTTCAAGTCAAAGCCTGGATGTAAGAGCGTCAACGCTTCCTTTGATCTTAGTTTAGTAAGAAGACAACTCGCCTGCTTTGCTGTTTACCAGCTGCAGGATGAGAGGACGACGGGTCACAATGCCGGATCCTCTTGGCAAGAAGTCCCTGAGAGACAGAGACAGAGAGAGAGAGAGAGAGAGAGAGAGAGAGAGAGAGAGACAGAGCGAGGGAAAGAGAGAGAGAGGGGGCGAGAGAGAGAGAGGAATATACAGAGAGAGAGAAGGAGAGCGAGAGAGAGGGAGGGAGAGAGGGAGACAGAGCGAGGGAGAGAGAGAGACAGAGCGAGGGAGAGCAAGCGAGAGAGAGATAAACATCATACAGGTTAGGGATGAGCACTTTTGAAGCGAAACAGGCAACAGATAACAACATGTTGAATAAAAGCTTTAAAGACAAACAGAAGAGAAACATCAGACTGTTGTTTATAATCTAAATCAAAAACAGGATGTGATGATTTATTAAACAGACAGACTCCGCCCCTCTGTGAACCGATCCCCCTCTTTACTTCAGACAGACTCCGCCCCTCTGTAAACCGATCCCCCACTTTAGGCCTCTCTGGTTGCTCTTCTTTATACAATCACATCACTAACCTGTTGACAGTTTACTTGATTAACTGTTACACCTTTTATTGAATTCATCATCTTTAACATTCTGATGTCGTCTTTGATGTTTTTCAATCAAATATTGGATTTAAGTGTTTTTTTTTTATTTATTTTATTTAATTAAATGTCCAAAGTTTTTATCAAATGGGGTTTCAACAAATAAGAAATATCCAGCTCTATACCTGAGCCGTGCACGTACAGGTGTGCATTATTGATGGTGGGCAGAGATGAGCTTACAGCCCCGTTCATTATTCATAAAGACAGAAACAAGTTTCTTTAACCATCACCCTTGTCACAACGGAAACTGCTGTTCAATACAACTAGAATCATGTTCAGGTCACTGAATGCACATCTCCCCAGGCATCACACTGTCTGCGTGCGTGTCTCTCTCTCTGTCTGTCTGTCTGTCTGTCTGTGTGTCTCTCTCTCTGTCTGTCTGTCTGTCTGTCTGTCTGTCTGTCTGTGTGTCTCTCTCTCTGTCTGTCTGTCTGTCTGTCTGTGTGTCTCTCGCTCTGTCTGTCTGTCTGTCTGTCTGTCTGTGTCTCTCTGTCTGTCTGAGTTTAACTCTTTGGAAACAGCAGTTTTTTTATTTAAAAAAAGGAGGGACAGACACACACACCACACACACAGAAACACAAACACGCTGACAGAGCAAACTGGAAGTTACAACGATTCCGGTTGTCTCTCCTCATCTCTTCCTGTTGCTTGTGAAATCACAGCATGAATAATACAAATGCTGACCAATCACTGACCAGGACTAAACAGACTGATAGACAGGTATGATGTAGACCAGGACTAAACAGACTGATAGACAGGTATGATGTAGACCAGGACTAAACAGACTGGTCCCACCCCATTCCAGCAGAGCTCAGACCAGCCTACTCTGCCACCCTCCTACCTCCCTCTCCTGCTTCTTCCCTTGATGGCCTCTCCAGAACAGCTGGTCAGGTGTCAGCAGGTCCCTATAGCATCAACTCTGTGTGGGGCTTCTGCACATCTTCAGACTGAGCCTGAGTCTGGAGAAGAAGCTGACTCTGTGGAAGACTTCCTTCGTGGTTCCAGTTCCCAAGACATCTTACCCTAAGGAGCCACTTCAGACCTTTGGCCCTAACCTCTCACCTGATGAAGACCATGGAGAGGATTATTCTAAATAACCTCTGGCCCCTGGTGAGTTCAAGTTTGGATTCCCTGCATTTTACCTACTATCCAGGAATCGGGGTAGATGAGGCTGTAATCTACCTGCTGTACAGATCCCTGACTCAACTGGAGAACATCGCTCCCACTGCACTGCTCAGGGGGAAGCTATAAAGGGCGGGAGTAGACTGTCACCTGGCTGCATGGACAACGGACTACCTACAAACAGACCACAGTACGTGAGGCTTCAGGACTGTGAGTCTGACATGGTGGTCTGCAGTACAGGGGCCCCGCAGGGGACAGTTCTCTCCTCCTTTCTCTTCACCCTGTACACCTCGGACTTCTGTTACAACTCTGGGAGCTGCGACCTGCAGAAGTTCTCTGATGACACAGCCATCGTGGGGTGTGTGTCTAAGGGGAGCGAACAGGAGTACAGGCAGGTCATCATGGACTTTGTCGACTGGAGTGAGCTCAACCACCTTCAGCTCAATGCCAGCAAGACAAAGGAGATGGTGATTGACTTCCCAGACTGCACCAGTGAACATCCAGGGCTCGGACATCGAGAGGGTAAACAAATACCTGGGTGTTCACCTCAACAATAAACTGGACTAGTCACACAATACAGACGTTCTGTACAAGAAGGGCCAATGTCAACTACACCTGCTGAGGCGACTGAGGTCCTTTGGAGTATGCAGGACTCTGATACAGACTTTTTATGACACTGTGGTGGCGTCTACACTTTTCTATGCAGTGGTCTGCTGAGGAGGAGGGAGCACAGAGAGAGACAGGAAGAGACTGAACAGACTGGTCAGGAGGGCCAGTTCCTCTGCATCCTGACAGGGAATTATCATTTAAAATCAGTTGTTTGCTACCTATCACTGATGACATTCTGTTCAGAAAATGATCAAGCCATTCGCTCAAAGTCGAAAGATCCATGCACCTCTGAGATCTCCTTTTAGATACCAAACGATACAACGTTATACAAGACATAACTGAGGGCTGAATATAAGGAAGGCTAATATCTTTAGATTGTGCTGACATATTTATAATTTAATATTTCCTGTTTACACATTTTAACTTTTGAAGGATTTGATCTTTGCCACCTCAATGATACCTGCTGCTTGGTCTGTTGGAGCGTACCTGCTGCCCTCATCTCTAATTTTGGATGGAACCAACTGCGGGGGGGGGGGGGGGGGGGGGGGGGTCTTTTTGAGGTATGATATATGGCATGAGTAGAAATGTTTGACTTTTAATATAATTATTTTATGACTACACATTATTTACATTGATAGCGTAAGTACTCGAGAAGTGTCTGTCAAATTCAAACAAAAGGAAAATTTGAAGAAAAATGCCAGACTGATGAAGGGGATCATCATTTTAGATCTCCTCCATCTTTTCTACCCTGAAAATCATCGTGTACCCTCTCCGCTGAAACTCCTGCCATGTTTTAGGGGTCGCTGTGTGTGTGTGTGTGTGTGTGTGTGTGTGTGTGTGTGTGTGTGTGTGTGTGTGTGTGTGTGTGTGTGTGTGTGTGTGTGTGTGTGTGTGATATACACATGGCAGTGCAGCTGGTGACATCACTGATGACCCCAGCATCAACACATCAATGCCTCTACTGTCTTCTCCAGCCACTGCTCGGGACTCAGAGACAAAAGGCAGCAGGAAAGAGAAAGAAAGGAGACGTAGCTTAATCGTCTGTCGTTCACGCACAACCAGTGAAATCATTGGACACCTATGAGAGGAAAGTAGTCCCTTTACTGGCACCGTCACACAAAGCTGAGCAGCTCTTCCATCTTTGGCAGATTAGGCCTCAGTCATGTCTTTTACTCATTCCTTGTTTCCTCAAACACTCTTTCTGTGTTGCTTGAAAACCAAAGATGATGTGATACACACCCGAGATCCTAACATATGGCAGAATGTGGCTTTGTTAGCAGCCATTAGTCACCAACAAGGACTCATTCAAATTCCTTCAGACTCATTCATCATCCTCCAAAAGACTTTCAGCTGATTTCACTTGTATTTTCGTTGTGACTCTCCACTCCTCCATCTCAAGATGACCTCATAAAAAGCTGCAAACTTCTCCTTCAAAGTAAAACATTGACCTGACCTTTGAAACACAATGCTCATAGAAAGTCTTTACCAGCCTGAGAAAGCAGCCTTCATAAATGTTTGACAGAATACGAGCTGCACATCAGTGAAGATCCCGGATGAAGAGCTCCAGATGAAACTACTCTTGAAACACCTTTCAAACCTTTTTGTCCCCGTAATAAAGCAAACAGCTGTTTTCTTACGTAAAGGGCGTAATGACAGTACATTGTGAATAGCTGGGCTCATAATGAAAAAAAAAAAAAGAAAAGGTTGGAAACGGGGAGGCAGCGTCACACAGCGCGTAACGAAGTGCTTAGTTGGCGTCTTCACGGAAAAGCTTGACGTCGTGAGTCTCAAAAGAAGTTATAGTAAAAGATAAAATAAAAATGCCATTAAAAATCACTCAAACGTCACATTCATCCGAAACGACAGATAAAGCATACAACCTCCCAACGAAATTCTCCAACACCGAGCTCTTCCCAGCGCTCTGTCCGCCGACGACCGCTATCTGAGGCAGGTCCAAGTTACAGCTCTGTCCGATGGAGCTGAACGCGTCCTGCAGCTTGTTGATAAGCGGAATGAGGTCTTCCATTCCCCGGTTTCCCATCGCGGCACCTCGGTCAGCCCAGTGGGCTCTTTCCTGCCCTCCAACCGGGGCAAATGAGAGCCAGAGGGTCTCTGTTCCAGCAGACAGAAAGTTCCCGCAGCAGTCTGTCGGACCCCCTTTAGACTTAAATCATCAAAAACTCAAACAAATACAGAGTGTGAGCTGCAACCCGAGTCCCCGAGAGCTTACAAGCTGAATAACAGGGATAAAAGTCTCTCCGTGGTCAACCGCAAACTTCTGTCATCATCCGGTCAGGCGACACCCAGCCTTCGCCGGAGCTTTTAGTCCCGCCCCCAGCCTCAATCTTCTCTGTCATTGGTCTGCTAGGATGTCTGTCAGTGTACACAAACGTAATCAGTTTTACAATCCAGTCTTTGGACCTGCAATTAAAAAAAAAAGAAGGATCATAAAGTGTGCTTTGATTTTTAAAGAAAGTATAAAAGTCTTTGCGATTATCTAGATTATAAATCATAGACTTAAATATATCCGTTCTAACATAGAGAGCATATCTATTATTTAATATATAGATTTTATTTTTTATTTAACCAGGTAATAACCCATTGAGGTCAAGATCAGCAGCAGCACACGTCATAATAAATATGATAAAGACAGAGTTTACAAACTAAAGTTAAGAGAAATCAACGATTACAATGTGCTCATGAGTTCACAGATAAAGTGCAGTCATGATCACAGATTATAATTCAGAAACACTTCAGGCTCTGTCCAATGGTCTCGCGTTTTTTATCTTTTAAGATCGAGCCAAAGGCTTCAAGCGAAATGAGAACTCTCTTTCCCTCCTTGAAAACATCCCAGAAACACATCTTCTGGTTCTTTGAGGGTCTGAACATAAATAAGTACTTTATAAAGAAGACTCAGTGTAAGTACCTGCGCACCTTCAAGGAGGGCCAATCAGATGGAGTGTAGGGGTCACAGTGAAGCGTGATACATGGCGTCCAATGACTGTCAACATTTGGCCATGGCGCCCGTATACAGCACATCTCCATAATCCAACAAAAGAAGAAAGGTTGATGAAACTAGAAGTTTCCTCTGAGGGAACAGCAGGATTTATTTCTATTATAAATCTTCACCTTGAGTTTAGAGGGGAGTTTGTCGAGATTTAAAAGACGGATCACAATCAAGAAGAAATCGAATAGGCCGACTTCCCGATCTCGTAGAGACTCCTGGGTGGTACCGTTGGAAAGCCGGTGGGGGGGGGGGGGGGGGGGGGAATCTTGGTTTCGACCTTATTATTCAACAATCAGACATAGACAGGTGGTTGTTATCCCTTATCCTAACCCTAACCCCTTACCCCTTACCCTAACCCTACCCTATGAACAATTTTGACCAAAACACTTAATGCATTTTTACCATTTCCGATGCTCCATTCATTTCTATGGTGGTCATTGAATGTTTCGAATCGATCCAACCTTCCTATCAAAAGTTATTCAACAATCAGACAAGACAAGATCCATAAGATCATTAAGACTCCACTTCCTCCCATCCAGGAAATCGCAAAGATCCGCTGTCTGACCAGGGCTCAGAAAATCAGCAGAGACACCTCCCACCCCCACCAAGGACTGTTTTCACTGCTGGACTCTGGAAAGAGGTTCCGCAGCCTCCGAAGCAGAACTTCCAGGTTCTGTAACAGCTTCTTCCCACAGGCCATAAGACTTTTGAACACGAAAAAATAATCCCTCCATTCCCCCTCAAACCCCCACACAGGACTACCTCACTGGACTGTAAAACACAATATAACGTGCAATATATTTATCTGTATAGTATTTTTACTCATAGTTTTTCTTTTTATATCTATTTATATCTGCACCTTATTTTTATTTTTTATATGTAAATACATGCTGCTGTTTTTATCCTGCACTACAACGGGCCAAATGCAACGAAATTTCGTTCTTATCTGCACTGTAAAGTACAAGTTTGAATGACAATAAAGAAAGTCTAAGTCTAAGTCTAAGAATGGGTGGTTTTCATCCCTTATCCTAACCCTAACCCTATTCTAACCTCTCCCACACCCTTTTTACTAAACCTAACCAGTCGGGGTGTGTTGCCAGACTCACCAAGTACACAAGTCCACTCACAAAAAGTGTACTCCAAACTATGTACCAATCAACTCCAAATGGACTGAAACGTGCTCCTAAGTACTGTAGTAAAACAATGTCGGGGGAGGGTAATTGGCTCCCTGCGGACACTTGTGGGGCAGAGATTCTGTAGATTGGAGAACTATTGAACTAATGAGCTGATGACTCTCACCTGTGTGGGGAGTTGGGGAGCGCCAGGATTGTTATGAAGAGAGGCATTGTGTGGAGGTCAGGGGAGAGGGACGGACGGAACGGCTGTGGTCTGGGGCTGTGGCTTTGGCACTAAAAACGATAAGGGGATACGTGTGCTGGCCGTGACTTTTAGTGTTGCGGCACTGAAGATAGTTAGATAGAAGAGTTGTTTTTTCGACAGGGTGGGTAGGGAATGATGTGATTGGTTGAACAATTTGAGCAGCAACCGTAAATGGCTGGGATGAATCTGTTAAGCTTAAATTTATGTCCTTGTTGCTTTCTGTGCATGCCCTTGAGATGTTTAATGGTGTGTCTGTCGAAGCCAAAGGTAACTATGCCCTGTTAAAAGCAGCTATGACTAGATGTCTGAAGCCATGTCATAGTGATGAGTGGGGTTGCTTTTTCCGAAAGAAGAAGATTAAGATTAAGATTTACTTTTATTGATCCCCGCAAGGGGAAATTTCAGTTTTTACACTGTAAGTCTTGCACAAACAAGATCCTATGGACATGCACTAATGGAGAGATGTCAGAGTGACGGAGCTGCCCACAGTGGGCGCTCCTGAGCCCCTAGCCCCTAGCCCCTAGCCGGCGACCCTCCGGTTCCCAACCTAGGTCCCTACAGACTGAGCTACTGCCGCCCAGGGCTACCAAATGAAACAGCTCAGAAGTTTGGCAATGCTTTGCGTAGGCTTGTTGTAAAAGCTTATCCCTCTGTAGATGACCAGACTTGAGATATGTTAGCCAGGGATCAATTTGTCACTCATTTCACTGCTGGTGATTTTTGCATTAGCCTCCGTACCGCAAGACCTAAAACATTAGAGTCCGCAATCCACTTGGCTGCTGAAATGGAGCTCCTAAGGAACTTAGAGAAGGTTCACACTGTTCCTGATGTGAGAGTAAGGGAGGTCATGGAGAGCAGCAGGACTGATGACCGTTTTGAGGCTTTATTAGGGGCAGTAGAGGGCCTGCGCCAGGAAGTTAAGGCAACGCAGTCAGCCATACAGATACTGCAGTTGCCCCCAAAGACAGTAGCCCCTTCTAGTTCCTCCCAGAGCCCTTTTAAGCATCCTAGTGCTGAAGCTAGAGTCCCCCCTGCTGATGTACCTTGGCAGAGAACTCGTAATCGAACAGGTGTGTGTTGGGAGTGTGAGTGTGACCGACACCTGCGCCGTGACTGCCCTTATGTGTCGGGAAACTAAAGGGGGCGGGTACAGTGGGCCAACTGCCCTCTAAGTGTAACTTATATTCAACACAGGTGCAGTACCTCGGTCACATAATTTCAGCAGAAGGGGTTGGGGCAGATCCAGCGAAAGTTCAGGCAGTAAAAGAGTGGCCAGTACCTAAAAACCAAACAGAAGTGAGAAGTTTTGTAGGCTTAGCCTCCTACATAAAGGGGTTTGCAGAAATAGCACGGCCCCTACATCAGTTGACTGAGAAAGGTAGGCGTTTTAAGTGGTCAGACTCTTGCCACAATGCTTTTGAGCAACTGAAGGCTAGGTTAATATCTGCCCCAGTACTAGCCTACCCAGACCCCACAAGACCTTTTATTTTGGACACAGATGCCAGTGATGCAGGCATTGGTGCAGTCCTGTCACAGGAGAGTAACGGTGTTGAGTATGTTGTAGCATACGCCAGCAGAGCTTTAACCAAGCAGAAAAGGAAGTATGCTACCACTAATAAGGAGCTGTTAAGCATGGTAACTTCCAAGTACTTTAAGCACTACCTGTTGGGGAAGGAGTTTATATTGCGTACTGACCATAACTCTCTCAGGTGGTTACACAACTTTCAGGGTTTGGAGGGACAGCTGGCTAGGTGGGTATAGCAATTGGCCAGTTTCCAATATAAAATCATCCATAGACCTGGGAAAGCACATGCTAATGCCAATGCCCTTTCTAGGTTGCATGCTTTTGTTGGTGTTAGCCAGCAAGAAGATGTCACTGGGGGGGCAGCACTTCCAAAATTCAAGTGTGTGTGCTGTGTAGGAGGGGAAGCTGAGAGTGCAGTCAGGTAAAGAGTGTGATGACGATGATATAGCAAGAGCACAGGCCGAGGATGTAGTTCTACAGCAGTTGATTTACTACAAAACGCAGGGGCTGGACCTCACTGAAGATTCAGCCCTCCAAAAGTATGCTCAGGTGTGGTCACAATTGCAGATGAGAGATTCACGCCTGGTCAGAGTCCCTCCTGCTAATTTAGATGCTGCGCCATATGGACAGGTTGTTCTCCCCCAGGGCCATGGTTCCCAAAGTCCTGACCCAGTTGCACAATACTCCCACTGGGGGTCACCTAGGAGTCAATAAAATGCAGGGGAAGGTGAAGGATCATTTCTTTCGGTTGGGGTGGTTTAGTGATGTAAAACAGTGGTGTAGACAGTGTGCAGACTTGTGAATCCCGGAAGACTCCGGGTCCCACCCCTTGTGCTTCCCTTCAAACAACGCTGGTGTCAAGACCATATGAGAGGGTGGCCCTTGACCACACCCTCTTGAAGAAGCCAGTTATGGCGAAACGTTGAGGACCTCTTTTATTCCACTTTTAATTTGTTTTATTTGGTTTATGACAACCTTTTTAAAGTGACTTTTTAAGGACTGAGGACTGTTTTTAAACCGTTTTCATCTCACAGCGTAGTTTTAACAGCTTCCACAGTGGATTTTAAGCAGATAAACTTCATAACATCACCGAAGGAGACCGGCAGCAAAGACCAAAGAAATACGGTGAGTGACAGCGTTCAAAGTGTGCACACTGAAGACAGCCAGTCACCACCGTCTGTACGGTTCTCCAAGGACAAAACATCGGCTTCTATCCTGCTTTTATCTGCTTTTACTTGCCCCACTGGTTTTATGGATTCAATGTAAAAACCGGGAAGTGACGCGAGGGGAACTCCCTCAGTCCCCCCTCCTCTCCTGTCGGGAAAGCCTTCCTGTAGGCCTCCACCAGGCCCCCGACCTATGAGTTTTAGAGACTGGTTTTATTAATAATCATACTCTTTTTGTGATCCTTTTTAGTCACAGCTCTTCCTTTACTCTCCTCCTTTTCTCTTTTTATGTTTCCTCTACCTTTTAATCCAATTCTAAAACACACCTGTTCATCCTCCATTTTAGCTCCTGGTTTTTAGCTCCTGTTTTTTTTGTTTTTTTAGTTCTTTTATTTCTGGTGCTTGCCTGTGCCCATGGGGGGTGCCAGATTTTCACACACTCTGGTACGTCTATCAGCTGGGATTCCCCTTCACAAACTTCTCCAGCTCCACAGCAATATGTCCATAACCCTCACAAATCGTTTCACACCACTGGCTGCTCCTCCTGGCCGGAGGGGGGAGGGGGGGCATCAAACACTGCTCCTCTGCCCCCTCGCCTGGAGCGGGCAGCCGTCCACCACCAACACACACACAGCTCACCCGGAACTCCATTCACAAACAAAGAAATACTTTAAACTCCTTCAGGCCATTCATCACTCTGAAATACTTAATAACACCTTCACTACCGGTTCATTTCCACAGGGGATGATGAAGAAGGTGAACCGCCTCACCTCCTTCATCAAACCCTCTTTACCCAACAGCACAACGTTTGATAAGGTTAAACTAAACATAAACACATGGATGCACAACAATATGTTAATTCTCCGATAGCACTACGACCAGGTGATTGCTGTGGAGCTGGAGAAGGTGCCCCCTTACAGCCAGGAGGCCTTTGATAACAGTCAAAGGCCTGTTGACAGTGGGGGAGGGTGAGGTATAGGAGGAAATTCACGTCCTCCTCCGTCTCCACTCTTAGGGTCCTCCTGACCAGACGGCCCCGGAGCGAGGAGGACCCTCCTGTGCCTCCACTCTCCCAACCAGCAGGTCCATCTACCACCCACCGTAACCTCCCTCGCCCTCCTCTCCTACCTACTCCTACTCCGCCCTCCTCCTCCTCCTCCTCCCTACTACCTTATCCCCCATCCCTCCTAACCCGAACTCTTGTCGTCCCCCTTCTTCCTCCCCTCCCTTGATTCCTCCTCCCCCTACTACCTCACCCCACCCCTCCCCTAAACCTAACCTTTGTCGACCCACACATACAGGTAGACAGTTTTCCCGGAGCCAACTTCCATCACATAGCCAGCATACTCAAGAAACTCACCCCATGCCACAACACCGCACAGGTAATACTATCAGTCGGACTTAACAACTGCATTTCAGAACACGACCACCAGACAACTACAGACTATCAATCAATCAACCAATTTTTATTTGTATAGCGTCAACTCATAACAAGTGTTATCTCGAGACACTTTACAAAAAGCAGGTAAAATACCTTACTCTTTGTCTATTAACATTACAAAAGAGCAGGTAAAAGACCTTACTTATTGCAATATTACAAAGATCTGGCCTATCCATCATGAGCACTTTAGCAAAGTAGCAAAAGTTACAGTGGTAAGAAAATCTTCAGGCCGGATCCCCGGCTTATGACGAAACAGCCTTCACAGGCCATAGACTGCACCGGGTTTGGAAGGTGATAGGGGGCGAGATGGGATAAGATGCAGGAAGAGGGATAGGGAGCAAGGGGGTTGTTCTGGCAAGCCTTCCATCAACAATCCGGTGGGGGGGTGGGGGGTTGTTCTGGCAGGCCGTCAACCAACAATCTCAAGGAGCCTAAGAGAGCTCAAGAGCTCCCAGGAAAGTAGGTGGTTAGTGACTGAGATTTACAGATAGATACATGCAGCAATATGATATACTGATATACAGAGAGAGAGAGAGGAGCTCAAGGTGGCAGTTCCCCCAGTAGTCTAAGCCTATAGCAGCATAACTAGGAGCTGGTCTACACCAGCACCAGCCCTAACTATAAGATTTATCAAAAAGGAAAGTTTTAAGTCTATTCTTAAAAATACAGAGTGTGTCTGCCTGCTGGACCCCGGCTGGAAGATGATTCCAGAGGAAAGGAGCCTGATAACTGAAGGCTTCACCTCCCATAGTACACTTAGAGACTGCAGGTACCACTGGCAGGTCTGCATTCTGAGACCGTAATGTTCTCGAGGGGCAGTACGGCACTAGTAGCTCCTTAAGATAAGATGGTGCCTGGCCATTTAGAGCTTTGTAAGTGAGAAGAAGGATCTTGAATTCTATAGGGAGCCAGTGCAGAGAAGCAATACAGGAGTAATGTGGTCCCTTTTCCTAGTTCTAGTCAGTACACAAGGAGGACCATCCAGACCACCTTCCCCAACGCCACCAGTTAACATATTTCCAGCCCATCGCACAGCTGGAGATAGTGCTTGCTGTTGAACGTGAAGTCATTACGGGTGAGGGTGATCTGTAGTAGCTGTAAAATGTGGCTGTCGGGTCTGGGTGTTTATTGAATATGTGTTGTATGGCAGCTAGGCCGAGTGGTGTTTCTATACTGGTGTAAAGGGAATCTATAGCTATGGAGAAGAGAAATGTGTGACCGGGTACCTGCAGGTGTTTGATTTTATTAACAAAATGGTAAGTGTCCTTGATGTAACTGGGGTGAAGTTTGGCGAGTGGGTTGATAAAGTAGTCTATGTATTCTGTTATTGTGTAGGTTTCTGAATTGCAGTCACTGACGATGGGGCGGCCGACCGGAACCACCGAGGGGACTGTCCAGGTCTCAGGAGGCTTGTGGATCTTGGGGAGCAGATAGAAGAGGTGGGGCCTGGGTTCACTGGGACCGTCCAAATGTTGTTTTTTTGTTTGAAGTTGATGAATTTTTGTCTGTAGAGTGTCTCCGTAATCTTTCTTACTAGTCTCTGTGTCTCTAATTGTAGTGAGTGTGTCAGTGTTTTATAATATGTGCTGTTATTTAACTGTCTGTGTGCTTCTAAGATGTAATTGTCCCTATCCTGAATAACTATTTGGCTCCCCTTATCTGCTGGCTTAATGAGTATGTGTTTGTAATTACCCAATGTTCTGATGATGCATTTATGTTCCTGACTAATGTTGTGTGTTCTGTGCGGCAGGGGGCACCAATGTGTGAGTGCGAGGTTGTTTTTATGGATGAGTTGAGAAATGACAGGTGAAAGTGTGTCTGTGTTTGGTGACCAGTGGGACGGTCCAGTGAATGGCACAGGCTCCTGCCTCTGCTCCCCCTGGAAGTGATCCCTTAACTTAAGCCTCCTGTGGAAGGTGTGTAGGTCCCCTCTGAGCTCCGGTCGGGTGGGTGGGTTGGGTGTGGGGATGAAAGTGAGACCTTTTTCTAATATTTTCAGCTGTACGGCTGTGAGGGAGAAAACGGCACAGAGGTTAGTGATGTTGGACTGGTGGGGAGTTGTGAAATGACAGTTGTCCCCAGTTATAAGTTTAATTGCTGTTTCCAGTACCTGAACAACATCCCGGCCGTGTCTGCAGTTCAGTGTATGTCGTCCTTACCTGTCTGGAAGAGTAGTGGGGTTTTTTTCAGGTATGAAGTTATATGGAGGCTATTGTTTCTGTTGGGTTGACTGCTTCAACTGGTGGGTCGGCTGCTTCGTCAGCCATGTTACCAAGAATCACACTTTAGTGTCACGTCACCTTTTATTCGTTCCTTCTTCACAGCTAACTGGAATAGCATTTTTTATCAGCAGCCATGGAACACAACAACCAATCTCCCGCTCTCTCTTCTTAATGTAACGTAGGTCACAAAAAAAACATAACGCATCACAACAGGAAGTCACGTCATGAATAACAAAATAAGATCTCAACATGTACACTGTTCTTCAAGTGCATACAAAATAAACGTTGTATAAAACATATACATATGAACACTGTAAGTCAAACTATACATTACATCATGTATATTTATGTGAATGAGAACATAAAACTCAACACCCCCTCTTGTTCTCGTCATCTTAACCCAAATACCATGGTCTCTCATGGCTTTAGTTTCCAAAGAACCATTTCTTGAACTTAATTATTGTTGCTTTTGTAACAGGTTTTGTTAGAATGTCTGCAGTCATGTTTTCCGATGGACAGTAAATAATATCTATTTTCTTCTCGCTGAGTGCTTCTCGAATAAAATGATATTTTACATCAATGTGTTTAGACCTCTTTCTGTTTACGGGGTTCTTGCTCAGTGCAATGGCTCCCTGATTATCACCATGAATTTTAGTACAGGTGTACTCTTTATTGTCCATGCCATTTAACAGTTGTGTTAGGTACATGCTTTCCTGGGTAGTGGCTGTAAGTCCAATGTATTCAGCTTCTCAAGTTGACAGAGCCACTGTGGGCTGTTTCCTTGATTTCCATGAAATCGCTGGTCCTTGTTTTGTTAGGCCAAAACAATAGCCTGTAGTGCTACGTCTGTCTTCCACAGACGAAGCCCAATCTGAGTCACTGAATGCAATCAGGTTCAGATTTTCCTCACTTTTCTTAAAGCATAGTTCATAGTCATTTGTGCCTTTGAGATACCTTAACACATGCTTAGCAGCCACCAAATTTTCTGATTTTGGATTTGCCAGTGTTTGAGATAGTTTACTAACTATCCAACTAATATCTGGTCTGGTGCAAGTCATGGCATAAATCAAACTGCCCACAATCTCACGATACTCTTTGGGATTAACTGTCTCATTTTTGACATCTTCCAGTGGTTTTTGTTCACTTGGTGTATACCTTGGTTTACAGTCTGACATTCCAAATCTTTTTAGCATCTTTTCGATGTAATTTTTCTGGTTCATTTTGATTTCTCCTTTCTTTTGCTCAAACTGTATGCCAAGGAAATATGATATTTCCCCCAAGTCTTTCATGTTGAATTTTGACTTCATAGTATCTTTGAATCTGTTCAACAGATCATTATCACTGGCTGCAATGATCAAATCATCCACCCATATGATGACAAGAATGGTACCTTTTTCTGTCTGTTGTTTGTAAACACAGTGATCATTTGGATTTCTTACAAAGCTATTTTGCTCTAAATAATCATTGAGTAGTTTGTACCAATTTCTCCCAGATTGTTTCAGGCCATAAAGAGATTTCTTTAGTTTGTATACTAATTTTTCTTCAGTATCTGATGTTACTCTGAAACCTTCTGGTTGTTCCAAGAAGATTTCTTCCTGTATTGGGGCATGCAAATATGCCGTCTTAACATCCATCTGATGTATGATGAGGTCATTTTGAACTGCTATCTGCATCAGCGCTCGAACTGATGTAATGTTTGCTGTTGGCGCAAAAGTTTCATGATAGTCTATTCCTTCTGTCTGACTGTATCCTTTCGCTACATATCTAGCTTTAAAGATTTTTCCATTCTCTGCATGTTCTTTGAGGGCATATACCCATTTTCCTTCTACTGTATTTCTACCTTTAGGTAATGATGTCAGTTCAAATGTGTCGTTTTCTTTAAGTGAGTTGATCTCTTCTGTCATGGCGTGTTTCCATCGAAGCGCCTCTGGTGACTTCAGGGCTTCACTATAAGTTTGTGGAACTCCACTTACTGCCCTGTAACAATAATCAACATTGATGTGGGTTAGATCATCATCATCTTTACAGTTTGAAGTGTAATCTTCCAAGTATTTTGGAGCTTTCCTTTCTCTCCTTGGATAGCCTTTGTTTTGGCTTTGTTTTTCGTCCTCATCTGTATTCTCTTTAAGTTCTGATACTTCTGTATCATCTGTTTCTGCATGCTCCTTATTTTCATGTAATACCTGATTTTCTGTGCTCTCTTCATCCTGGGGCACATCAACATTGTTTTCACTGTCAGACTTTCTGTATTCATATGTCTGTATTTCTGAGTCACATTCGTTTGTTTGTGTCTGTTGTTCAACACTGTTCTTTTTGATAAATTTCACCAGTCTGTGTTTTTGTCCCTTTTCCGTTTCTGGGTTGTAAACCAGGTAAGCTGGACTATTCTTACTGTATCCCACAAATACTCCCTTCTCACATCTGGGGTCCAGCTTCTTCTGGTTATGTCTATATGCGTAACAGTCTGATCCAAATATCCACATTTTTGATAGATTTGGCTTTCTTTTTGTTAGCATGTAGTATGGGGTACTTTTTGTTCTGTCATTGTAACATCTGTTGCGGATATGAGCTGCATGTTGGACAGCATAAGGCCACAATATCTTAGGTAATCCCTTTTCCAGTAATAAACACCTTCCCATTTCAAAAAGGGTCCTCCACTGTCTTTCAGCTGTCCCATTTTGATGTGGGAATATGGTGATGACGTCTCATGTCTAATACTCTTTTCTCTTAATAGGGACTGAAAAGCCCCGCTCATAAACTCTGTACCGTTGTCGGATCTGATACATTTTACACTACCGTATGGTGCACAGTCTGCCAGAAACTTTTCCTTTGCTAATGTTGTGTCGCTCTTGTTTTTGAGGAAATACACAGACACTGCCCCTGAATGAAATGGCGTATTTGTGGCCTTCTCGACTAATTGGCTCAATAGGACCTGCTAAGTCTGTGTGTACCAGTTCTAGAGGTGCATTAGCTTTGGCATCGGTTTTCCTATTTCTGCTGTTAGTGAATTTTCCTTCTGTGCAGACAATACAGTCTATTTTAGCACTACCTGTGACTTTCATACCATCTACCACGTTTGGTAATTTTAGCACATCATCTACATTACAGTGACCCAAAATATCATGCCATGTTTTGACATCACAAGTTAAGTTTACACCGTCACTGAATATCATAGTATTAACTGTGTCATCACATTGTGTGTGATTATTTACCATTTTCAGATAATACAGTCTCTCGTATTCTTCAATGCAGAAGACGATTCCATCTTTGGTTGTGAGTTCATTTTGTCCCCTTTTGAAGACCACTTTGGCACCATCGCTTGTGGCTGCTTTTACAGAGAATATATCCTGAGGATACGTTGGTATGAACAAGGCCTCCTTCAGAATGACAGGGACGAGTCTTCCATTTGGATCCTGCAGATACACCTCCGCGTCACCACGTTTCAATGCTACGTTGTTTGCCCTGGATCCATCAGCTAGCTCCATGTAGTGCTTCTTTGGGTTAAACAACTCATCAAATGTTGTGAATTTGTCTTTCTCTGTTATGATGTGTGATGTGGCTCCACAATCAACCATCAGTCCTTTTTCTTTAATGTCATTTGGTAGAAAGTTGTGACTTACTTTGAATACAAAGGTTTGTTCCTCCTCATGCTTTTCTTGTCTTTCAGCAGTTTGTTTTGCATCATCTTTGAAGTTGGTCTTTCTTCTGCATGTTTCGTTGCTGTGTGTTGAGCTTCTGTGGAAGCTACACCATTTTGGTGCTCCTTTTTGACGACAATCTCTAGCAACATGCCCACGTTGTCCACATCCGTAGCATGTTACAGAAGATACATCCACTTTCATAACGTTGTCCGACTTTGGTTTGTTGTCGAATTTTTCTGTCTCTTCATAACTCCGTAGGTTGCTTTTGAACTGTGTAAATGATAGTTCTTCACTGGTTTGAGTTGTATGTATTGCAAAAGGCTTGTATGTTTCTGGAAGTCCTTTCAGAATCATGGCTATTATCAGTCCGTTGCTTATTGTTTCCTTTGCATTTCTCAGAGAAGTCACTGCTTTTTCAGCTCGAATAATGTAGTCAGTCACTGTTTCTTCAGACTTCTTTTTCAAAGAAGTTAGTTCAGTTTCGTTGAGTTCTTCAGTAGTGTCTGTTTGAATTTGTCCAGTCTGGGTGAGAAGTTTATGACGGGGATGTAAATGGTGGCGTTGGGGAAGGTGGTCTGGATGGTCCTCCACATAGTCTGTAGCTGTTTGAGTTGTGTGGTGGGGTCGTGTTCTGAAAGGCACTTGTTAAGTCCGACTGATAGTATTCAACCCGGTATCTTGCGTATAAGGGGTAAGTCGGCCATCTTCTGTTTCATTGCAGTACTATGCCATCGCCTGCAGAGTACACAGTTGCGGGTTATCGTTCTTGCAGCTGAGTTGGCTTTGATGATCCAATATTTCTTTCTGAGCTTTGAGAGCATCTGGTTTAGTCCCACTAAGGTGTGAAGTGTAGACTTGAGAAATGGCTGTCATTGGGCAGAATGGTCGGATGTTTAGTTTCCTCTGGCATTGTCAAACAAAAACAAACGTTACTTCAGATTCAGTCTCTCAGGTGTCTTGTGTCCTCGTGTCTGACTCGTGGCGTCGACTCAAAACCAATTTCCGCCAGCTCCTCCGCAGGTGCTGCTAATGAAGGTTACAGAGACGTCACCATCACGCTTTATTTATTCACGCTTGACCAGATTGGTTTAATTATCTTTAATTGATGTCGCTCGTCATGTAAGCGCAATACATTATTCTATATGATGCTTCGTATTTTATCTGTGCATTACGATGAGACACGATCAGCTGTGTGTGATTTCCGTGCAGCGGTGGTGATCAGCTGTTTTGGGATCGCTTGAGTTCATTTGGGTTCATGTATTTTGGTATTTATTAGGGTTGAGGGTTCTTTTGCACATCCAAACACTTTCTACCTTTCTTTAATGTTTGATTGTCCATAATCATGAAGTAGCGCATCACGGTACCGGTGTTCCTGGCTTTCTGACAAACCAAAACAGCTGATCGATCCCTTGTTTTGCTGTTTCCATTCATGAAATCCTTCCAACGTTGTTCTCTCCCAGCGATCAGCTGGGCAATTTTTCAACTTCATGTTAAGAGTGGTCAGTAAGACAACGCGCACTTTGATCACGGTGAGCCATTTATTTAGAGCAGCAAATGCATTCCTTAACTCTAACTTAAAACAAAAAGACTCCCAAACTGTGCATGAAGGTACGGTTGAAAAATTGTTTGACCCTTCCACTCTCACAGCCAGTCTCCACACCTGAGCTAAATTAAAAGGCTCTGCCACACCTTCAGATTACGTCACTCATTCAGATGTCAGACAATCATGTTAATCGGCAGACGGCAGAGAATAATAAACAATTCAATACGCACCTATATAGGCCTAATCAGGATTCATAGCCAAAAAATGCAAAATATATAAACATGAAACTGAATGAGCAAACATACAAAATGGCTTCAACAACAACACTTTTATTGAAAAAATGTGGTCAGAATAAGTTTTCTTTGTAACTGTCACTGAGATTGTTGATTTTGACGTTATTTCATGTAGCTGCACTCATTTTATATCAGAACAATTGTTTCATCTCATTTGTCTGAGTTACTACTTCTAACAGTATTTTTACATTACAACAACACTTTTATTGTAAAAAACATTGTGACCCTATTTCTCACAAATATCTTTTCTGTCAATTTTGAACTCCGCTTCATGAGATACGCTCAATTTAACCCCCCCAACAAATTTTTTTTTTAAAAACGAAACACCCCCACCCCTAATGAAAAAAATGTAAAAATACGAAACATAACAAATTATTTTGAAAAAGACCTTGTGAAAAAACCTTGCCATCACAGTACGACTACAGGCCCGTCGCCCTGACGTGGCTTTGGCAGGAGAGGGGAGGCAGCAGCCTCTACTGCTCTCTTCTCTCCCCACTAATTAAAGAGAACTGGGTTAAAGTCTTAGTCTTAGGTCTTCTGCCTGTTCACAGGTAGCTGTGTGCAGTCATATCATATTCTTATGTCCCTGGTAACAGCAGAGAAGTATCAAACAATGCCAGCACACATTTCACAGGCATAATCGCCAATTAAATTTGACAAGGCTCTATAATGGCTCTTGGCTGCTACAGGGTAGAGCAAAACATCAGGCATGAGGATCAATCCCTCCCCAGTCTGCTTGTTGGGAGAAGAGGTTTTCCAGCCAGTGGTCTGAGAGGATACAAATACATGAACTAAGGACTGTAGCAGGAGCATGACCTGAGGTTTCATGGAGAGACGACAGAGATTTGTGACATTCCAATCATTGTGTGTCTGCTGATATATTTTGGAGTTCTAAAGTCCTGTAATCTCAACTCCTATGAGTACCATTAAAAGCTTCACTCCTGAGACATCCATTTCATAGGGATTAAAAAGTGTGTGGAAAAAGTGTTAGGATGAGTCAACGCAATATTTCAAGCACCTTTCAACCAACTTTATTTTATTTTATTTGTCATCAAGAATAAATATCATACAATAATTTTATAAACAAGTACACACAACACACATGGACCAGGTCAAAGATATGGTTTTATGTTTTTTTTTACATCGGATTACTTGATTTATTTTTGAGACTTTAATCAGAAGGCTGATTTCTCTGTCATGTTGGTATATTTTAATTAAGTTAAAAAAATGTAAAGCTTGAAAAATTGATTGGCTGCCACTTCAGTAAGTGCCTATTGGTACTTTGGAAATCATCTTATCAACCAAAAGTGCGTCACCTTCCCAATTCTGCTTCTAATTAACAAGTACATGTTGCTTTAGTTGTTATGGTTGGTTTACCTACGAACTTGATGATGAGGATGACGATGGTCTCGATATTATTGATGATGATGATGGTAAAGATGATGGTTTTGTTTGATATTACTTTTACTTTTAAGATGGTTTCTATACTGATTAGAGCTCTCAAGAACTGCCGTCAATGTTATGCTTTGCCTCTGTGCAATGCCTGTCAGCACCTGTGGACTCAAAGCTGATCGTTTGCTCTTACTGACATTGTTTCTTCTTTTCTAGATCCTTGCTTGTGTTGTACTTAGCTAATCAGGAAGAGTTAAGTGTCATTCCTGTGCCAAAAAAGGTTTTAAAAAACATTGCCAGCCTAGTTACAGAGGGTACTTCCAAAGTCTTCTATCTGATAATTCTCTGCTCTTTTCGTTCCAATTCAAATAATTTCCCGTCCACCATCTTGAATACTGTCCTAAAGCTCTTATTTCTGAACCACAGAAAAGAGGAGCAAGAAAGGATGTCTGAGTAGTGATTATCAAAATACTGAAATACAATTTAATACAATTAAAGAGAAATGTCTCAATTACATTAATACACTTAATACACATCTTCATTAAATCAATCTGAAAATATAATTTGAGAAGAAGTTCCTGTAGTTAATAGAATGATTGCAAAATATCCAGCAGCATTGTTCTTCCTGAGGATGTTGAAAAAAGCTGGCCTGCCCCAACAACTGCTGGTGACCTTCTAAAGTAGCATCACAGAGAGCATCTTGACACAGTGCATCTCTGTGTGGTACCACAGCTGCACCACTGTGCTGTGTATTGTACTTTTGCCATGCTACTGAGATGCTCAGGTATTGATCAGGCCTTGTCCTTCCACAGATCAGTCTCTGGCTGGACCCAATCTTCTCCCATGATGCTTTGAAGGCGAAAATTTTGGAAATACTCCAAACGGTGGCTTTGAGAGAGAGAATATAATGAGGGATAGGCAAAATATAGACACACCCAAAAAATATTTATCTATATAACTGCCAGTTATACTACTGTATATAACTATTATATATAATACTGCATCCACTAAATATTTACTACTTTGCTTTGGGAATTTCAGTTTCCCCTTGCGAACAGTATGACATCTAGTGCTTTTAAATGAAGGTGGACCAAATAAAGTGTGCTGCTTTAAATAAACAAGCTTTGTCTCAAATCACAACACTCAAAGGCTTGTCAATGATCTGCTCACAGTGAGCAAAGTTTTTCTCTGGTGTTGACACAAGAGCATTTCAACACGGATAATGGATATTATTAACGCACCACTATCTCCACTTTGTAAAACAATCTAGCAAGCTCTACTGAGTGAGAAAATCATAAGGAAATCAAAGAAAAGTTTTCCTGTTAAGCCCAGTTTCGACCGGAGGAACTATCCCCCAGAACTATGGTCTTTTTGAGGAACTACGTGCATTTCCACCAGATCTACCAGGGTAGATCTTCTCATCCATGTCTACATGATAGTCAGGAATGAATAAAGAAATGGGGGGGTAAAAATGGTGCGTCGTGTCATGCTATTTTACGCTGTGTCACTTGCAAGGCTGTTAGGACTGCTCTCTGCCTGGCAGTGCACACCCTTCCTCTCTTCTTCTTGTCTTTTGACTGACTGATTAGATGCACAGTGAAGGAAAATAACATTGATTTTGAATGCATGACAGCCCACCAATAATATTTTATTCCCGCCTCATTTCATTAACAACAAAAAATATATGTATATAACAACATGTGTTTTTTCCATTGTTTTCCTTTTCGAAACTCACTTTTAGCTCGTCAACATCCCATTCCTGTTACGGAAAAAAAAGTTTGTGGACAAAAAATGTTTTTATAATCAAATTAACGAGGGAGAATAGGGAGAATCACCACATTGTACACCCACAGTACCACTGCAGTCAGGATTCCTTTCTGGACCAGGGTTGGAAATTGACTTTTTGATCAAACTGCAACTGTGGCTGGTAGATTCAAAGCTTTACCAGCCACTTATTTTTTTTAAAACCAGCAACTTTATGAGCACCATTGTTTAATGGCATATAATTTAATTTAAGGCTTACAGCACAGAAAGCTAATCCGTTTATTGTGAATAACTTATATGAACATATATAGGAAGAGTCATCACAATCACATAGGTTTCTGCTGGAAAGTTTCTTTTGTACTGTATACAAACCCTGTAAGTAAAATTATTTTTATTGTGAAATAAATATAAACTGTCAGACAGACATAGATAAAGCTATATTCGATCAAATACCATACTTTTATAGGAGGCTGTGATGTTAAATTGATCCTCAATCCCCATAATTATGATTTATTATTAAATGCGTGACTAAAATAAAATAAAAACATTGCTTGTGATTTTAAATTGTAATCTGTGATCACAACCCTCCACTTTATCTGCGAACCCATTTGTACATTGTAATTGTTGTTTTCTCTTCACTTATTTTTTCTTTATCATGTAATATGTTTTATGATATGTGCTGCTGCCCTCTTGGACAGGTAACCCTTGTGAAAGAGATCTTTATCTCAATGGATTAATTACCTGGTTAAATAAAGGTTAATTAAAAAAAAAAAAAAAAATGAGGCTCTTACTGAATTTTTCGTCAGTAAGAATGAATAAATAAAAGTTGAAGCTGAAATTTTTATCTTGTTTTCCACCGAATAATTGCTTTATGTTTTTGACCCAAAAGAAACAAAGAACGACCTGTTAAGATAACATAATCTTTTATTGATCCCCAGTGGGAACATTCAAGTTCCTGTTCCTGGTTTCTGTCTGTCTTCATTTATTCTGAACACAAAAAACAGACTGTACCTTTGTCAACCAGATACACCCCAGAGTTCTAAGTAATATCCCAGTGATTTTGTAACCTGACATATTGGGAAATGAAAGTCAGGATAACCACTGCTGTTTTGATTCCAACACTCTTTCTTTCTCTCTCACAAGTTCACCATTGTAATACTGAATTTCTAGAGTCAACGATAAGAAATAAAAAATGTTTAACGATAAATAATGTCTGTGTTTATGACCTTCATGACCTCAAACAATTGTAGTCAAAGGAGTATGAATACTCACAAGTTTGGTTTTTGTCCGTCCACTATCTCCTCTTTGGGGATAGGATAGAGAGCCTCATACGTACGCTTCTCACCTGAGCCATGGATGGAGTAAGAGTTCATCTTATTGACATTGGGAGGAAAGTATGACCAGGGTACAAGAGCCTCACCCATCCACCTGTTGTCTGTTATTGTGGTTTTAAACACCATGGGCAGTTGTTGCTGTAGAAAGAATTTCAATTAAATGTGTAACATCTTACAGTACTCAAGTACCATTTCACCCTTTAATTACTGAGAAGTCTGCCTACCATGAATGCTTGGCGAACTCCAGACAGCAATAGAATCAGGTGCTGCCCATGACTAAAATGAAAACACAGTACATATGTATTAAGAGATTGAACAAATGACCAGAGACTAGAACGTTACAAAAGCTTGGCACTTTACTCACGGACAAAGTTCCACTTCTAGGTAGTTTTCTGTTGAACTATCAAGGAAGAAAGACTCCACAACTGAGGATATGTAGAAAAAACCCCAATTATATCAAGAAACGACCATTAATTTAACAGTATGACTGGTTCTTTATTACCGGTATAAATAATTTATATTGCATTCTGAATCTAAACCAGTCAACATTTTGTTCAATAACCAAGGATGAAAATATTGATACTAAAATGGAAAACAATCGAGGGCCCCATTGCAAATCTCTACTTTTAAAAGCTTTTTGTACAAATTGCATTACTTCTGAAATTCTGTTTTTTTTTTTATACAATCATTATTTCTTCAAAACTCTGTGCTTTTTAAACACAGCTTTATTTCTACAAATACTCAGTTCGTTTTATGCTACTTCTTGCTTATTTCTTATTTTATTTCTGTTTATTTTCATATTACCATATTTCATACTGCTAGATTAAGCATAGTGACTCAAAAGTTGGTCGATGTTAAACCGGAATGCCGGGGGTCGATCCCCCAGCAAATGTCTTGGGCAAGACACTGAACCCCAAATTCCTCCCTGCCATGTAAGCAACGTGGGAATGTGTATGTGTGTATTAGTTACTAATACTTTGTAATATACGATAAGTAAGGTCCTTTACCTGCTTTTTGTAACATAACAATGAGTAACAATGCTCTTTTGTAATATCAAAAGACAGTGAGTATGGTCTTTTACCTGCTTTTTGTAAAGTGTCTTGAGATAACACTTGTTATGAGTTGACGCTATACAAACAAAAATTGATTGATGACTACTGATGGATATACAGATTAATAAAGCAACTTCTACCATCAGAATGTGAATATGGTGTAAAGGGTAAGTGTGACTGAAAGCCCTTATAGTCGTCAGAAGACTAGAAAAGTGCAACAACCATAAAAAAACCTGGCAGATATAAACTAAGTATTTCTGATTCTTATTCTGAACCATGAAGACATGACAAATAAATACACTAGTGTACAATTTAGTGCATGCCTTAAATCAGTCTAGGTGATGTATTGCTAACGCTGACCGCAATGCATTGTGGCTATATGCGCCATGTTGGCGGTAGTAGCTCTTTGTTTACATACGGATCAGAAGTCACGTCTGCACACATGTCTTGCTTTGCTTCCTTTTTTTGGAGAAATTGTGCGCTCATGTTGTGTGATTATTTGCAGAAATAAGTCCCACGACGTGAAAGGTAAAGCACTTGACAACGAGGCACGTTATTTTAAGTTTCCCACCTGGAAAAGGGGCTTTGGACCGCAGGTAGAGGATATATCAAAGAGGCATCGAATGAACACAAACGTTCGCTAAGATATCTCCTTTTTATGTATATTCGATCTCAACACTTGCATAAGGGTAAGTCACATTGTTTTTGTTGTGTTTACAATGTTGCTTGATTAGTTATTTATCGGCCTAAAAATTGGCTAAACTAACTTCAGAGTCATGCCTAGTTTAGCCAAGCTAGTCGACAAAAGATTTCAGATCATCAGGTCTTATTAAGATCTTAAAATGACAGGGAATTGTCATGTGCTATATTTTTTAAAACTATATGTCATTACAGGCCAACCTGCTAAAGAAATGATGGAGACTGATCCAGACTGGGCACCATCTCTACATCTGGGCCACACAGACATTACGCAGACAAACATTGCACGCTTTGCCAGGCAGGGTAAACGCCAGCAGCAAAGGAGAAACAGCCTGCAAGCAGCTGAGATGGATGCCTACCAGGCTGAAGAAGTCAGCCTCACAATGAGGAGGAAGCACGTGAAGCTGGAAGAAGGGACCAACTTCAGACTGAGAACTTTGCTCACACGTGGAAAGTGGGCACCAAAGAGGGCGACCCTGGAGAAAGTGGCCAGGAAAACACTCACAACACCAGACGTAGCCTTTGCTCTTTTATCTTGCCACATAATAAAGTATACATAAAGACATTTCTGTACGTGTTGTTCTTGATACTTATCCATGATTTTTTTTTTAACAGTATTTACCCATTTTAAAATGTAATCGGTTACCAAGTTTAATAGGTATTTTATTATTTCCACTTTCATTACCAGCATTTTATTTAATTATTAAGCCATGTATTGTTTTCATGCATGAACCCTGCCCTCCATAAATGTCACAAGGGATCCAAAAGATGCTGAAGATTCTTTTATTTAGAAATAGCAGCAACAGTGGAGAACAGGTAAACACAAACAAAGTGCACACACAACAGTATTTAAAGGCCTAAAGCATTACCTGAGCTGCTATCTTGGTACCCACCTTCATAATCCCACAGTCCAGGGAAGGGTTGACTCTGGGGACATGCCGGACCTGCTGGGTCATTGAAGAAGGGACCAAACACTTCAATTTTCATTCCCTCTTGTCCAGGAGAGAAAACGAGCCTGACAGGGTCATGAGTCACAGGGCTGCTGTCCCAGGTGTGCTCAATCAAAAACTGCATTTCCTTGCGAAGACTGAAAGAAGAATAAAATGATAAGAAAGAGAACCTGCCATGAGACCTTATAATAAAATAATAAAACAGTGCAGCAGAATGGATACGTGTCGGGGTAATGTAGGCTACCACGTTTCCGGTTACAGTGTTTGTCAAAGCAGTTTTGTTACTCTGTCAAAGTTATGGAGCACCGCTTAGTGAGGTCAAACCTATGGGTTAAACTGACTTCCTCATCAGGAAAAAAGGCATCACATGTTGTGTGAATGCGAACTTACTTACTTGTTGTTGAGTTTGTTTGCGAATTAACAAGTAGCCCGAGTTCAGATCCAGTAAGGCTGCTACGTGCATCGAAAGGGATGTTTAATATGTACCTGTTGAGTTTATTAGCAGCTTAGTGGAGGTGTTTTCATGTTATATTTTCTGTCATGTAGTGTGTTGTTATCGTCTGGTATTCGCTGACAAAACAAACGTGTTCCTGGAGGTGTTCATGTCGCTTTTCCGACTTGCAACTGGAACGCAGCAGCAGAGCGGAACTACTTCACGTCTGTCTGATACAGTCGGACGGCTTTTAAAGTGCACAGCCTCCGGACTTAGCAGCTGGGTAACTCGCGTCACTAACAGCGCGGGTTGTTTACGATGTGTTTTGAGACACCGTTCAACTCCAGCAGTGAGCGACAGAAGCTGACCAAACGCAAGCTTCTAAAGAGACCTGAATGTTGACAATAAGTTTGTATTTTCCCCTTGACTTCTGTATATAAAGATATCATCATGGAGGAAGAGGTGGAGTTCCTACGCGATCAAGGTAAAGATATTTCTTATGTGGCTGCGTTTGTTAGTTTATTCATTAAAGACATCTGATGAGTATTTATATATTATAAAAAACAACATCTGTTGTAACTACGACGAGCACAGACTCAATCGGCTAAAGGTCACCACTTAACATTGTCACTATTTATTTTGTTACACCGGTGCATGTTTATCTTTTGGATACTGATATTGTTTAAGTCAACTATTAAGTCAAAGTGATGAGTCTTTCAATCTTCTCTGTAGCTTTGCGGTGCAAAAGGGGCTACTTTAATGCAATGGCAGATTAAAGGTGATCAATAAGGTGTCACCATAATGTGTGTGGGACGTGACGCTCCTGATTACAAGTCAAAATTCTGAAGGAGCTAACATGCACAAGTGGTATTATGTCTGGATCAGTCTGAAACCTCATTTAAATGATGCCAAATTCCTAACACAGTGCTCTGACAAATTATAGCTGAATTAAAACAACTTCTGTTATTAGTTTTAATCATCTTTATTAGGGTTGGGAGAAAAAAAAAATCGATTTATGTAAAAATTGAGATTCTTATCTTCTGAGATTTTACATGACTGGTGACTGGAGTAGATCCTGAAGTATGTACTCATTCAAAAAATAGACTTTGAATGCGTGGATCTATGAATCCAGAATTCTTTTTGAATCTAAAACAGATTCTGAATCGAATCGTGACCCCAAGAATTGATATCAAATCGAATCGTGAGACACCCAAAGATTCCCAGCCCTAATCTTTATCATAAACATCAAAGTGTTGTTGTCATCACTGTGAGGCTTTCATACCTGAGAGAGATCAGCACCTTCACCTGCCTGATGATGGTCTCAAAAACGGTCAAATTAATTACGGAACTAAGCTTTTTAAAAACACCAAAACAAGTGTTGTACTTGAGTACAGGTTGAGGCACAAATTATTTACTTTAGTTTTTTTTCCTTTTTCTGATGTCTACAGTTCTGCTTTTCACCTCCACTGATGTAACTTACTTCTCAGATTCACATAAGAAATACAAAATATAATAACAAATAAACTACATTTCATTAGGTTGATTTTTTTTTTTTGCTGTTTGGGGCAATCCATCATTTTATAAACACTAGTTTAAAATGCAACTGTAATTAAAGTGAGTTCTGGCTTTACTGTTACACTAAAGTGTTGACCACATGTATGCATCAGTCGCTTTAATACAATAGTGTAAGACAATTATGTTATTATGAACCATTCTTTTATGATAAAAGCGGATAATGCAATTTTACTATTATATCAGGTTTTAAATGCAGGTCATTTTTCCATCACTTACATTAAAATTCTGTAAAGTAAGATAGCCTGTTTTGTTTAATTATCTCACCAAAAAATAACCTGAAGCTGGAAAGGAAACACATTAGTTTGTAGTACAATAAACACAAGACCCCTTTAAAAAAAATGTTTTGTGACAAAACTTGTTAAATCTGAATGTTCAAACAAGTTGATTTTGTTGCATTTTTGTTTGCTTTTAGTTCACAGGTTAAATTCTGCCCTCAGTCGGTATCAGTTTGGAAGCCATTCTCAGTCCACATCATCGCAGGTAAACTTTGTTTAACTGAAAATTATTTTTGTTATTTTGTGACCGCAGTTATTTTTTTATGTTTGTGTTCTACTTTCTTAGATAACTATTCATCTACATGTCTATATACCATACATATAGAGGAAAACTACAATCAAGGTCATAGTAGGGTGTAGGGCTATCAGTCCACTTTGGCATTGATTCTACACTTCTGTGTTACTGTTTCTTTTTACTAGAAAACACTAATTCCCTTTTGTTGGGGGGGTTTGTCATTCTAGAGAGACCACCTTGATTAGGATAGTACTGTTTATTATGAGATTTAAGTAATCACCAAAAACAATTTTATACTGAGTGATGATCCCCACAGGGGGTATTCAGGCTGTTCTCTGTTCTGAGAATTGTTGGTTCAGTCCCTGGCTACTGCACTCCCATGTTTATTTGGAAAGAGACTGAACCCCAGTTGCTGCCAAAGGCATAGCCTTGAGTAAGTGAATTAAATAAGTTGCTAGAGGACTAGAAAAATGATATATGAATGTAATCTATTAACCATTTTACCATTGATTGGTATGCATTAACTGATAAAGACCGTCCTCTCCTTCTAAGGAGAAAAGAAAACCTAAGCTTTACCAGATAAATGCCTGCTTTAGCATAACAGAGCCTTTGTATCCCCACACTGTATGAGTCAAGCAATAAGGTTTTTTTTTTTTTTCCTTACTCCTATAATGCACGTTACAGTTTTTGATCATGGGGGCTTCATTATTTGAAAACTTTCAATGCATTCTTTATTATGTTGATAAGTAACAGGATTTAAAATGAACTAGTACATAATGCTAACCCTCAGCCCCTGCATCTTTTCTGCTTAGCAGGTTGAGGAGGTGAGATGTTCAGATTCATCTGCGCCCTGGATCTTAGACAGAAGGTGAGGAACATTTACATCTAAAAGTCAGCCTTGTATTTTGCAAAAAAATTCACCCATTCAAGTTTTTGGAACAAAAATCTGTTCATATGAGCCGACTGGTTAGCGGGTACTTAATTACATGAGTGACATCACAACTGATATGTGTTTCAGTGTAACCGCTCCTCTAATCGCTGAGTATGATCGGCACATGGATGAAATGACTGAGCAGCTGCAGAGATACCAGGTAAAAGAAAACACAACTTACAAATTCAGTCAAGTAAATTAAAGATTGTTGGAGCATAATATTAATAATGACATATTTTCACAAAATTCCTACAAGTTTGGGATGACAACATTGTAATTATACTAAAAAGAAAAAGTAAAAGAAAGCTTTGATCTGAGCTTGTTTCCATAAGTACCATATGAAGAATACTGGGGCTGCAACTAACGATTATTTGGATAATCGATTAATCGGTTCAATGTCTGATCAATGAATCAGATAGAAAAATCTCACTTCCACCTCTTATCACAACAAGTTTTTATTTACATAGTCACAAAAAGGACCTTCATTAGTTTAACATAACCAACCTAGGCCATGTTTTTGCATTGGATTGCATCAGATATAACAAAACTAAAAAATCCGGTCTATATTTTAAGTAGGCCTACCCACACTAAATCTGGTGTTGAAGTTGAATCTCTTTTTAAGATCACCTTTTTACTCTGCATTATATCTGTCAAAGCAAAAATCTGTGTAACACAATCTTAATCAAATTATTTGAACACAAATTTGTTCCAATTGATAAACTTAACTACTTAACTTTGAATGTGTGTTTTTTTTTTGTTATACAACATTGTTATGGAGTCCTGAAAAATACTGATAATTTGTCATTTGTATGTCATGTTTTAGTCAAATTTGCAAATCTTGACTCATTACATTTCAAGTGCTATTAAATGTGAAGGCTTGACTAATTGATAAACTTGTTGAACCTGTTTTAAATCAACAGTCGCTGATGACTGATGTCAAAGCAAAGTTGGAGAGGGTTGTCAAGGAGAACGAAAGGTAGACACATTTCCCTGGTGTCGACAAATGGACGGTAGTTTGACAAAAGCACTCAGTCAACACATGATTCAACACAAACCAAGCTTTCCTGTAGTTAAAATGATTATTAGAGAATATAAGATATTAATTGGTTTTAAATCTATGTGATTTTAAAATTGAGTGTGACCATGATTACATGTGTTCAGTAAAGGTGACATATAAATAGTTAAACGAATGTTAATAGTAGTTTGTTGGCTAGTCCCTTTTCAACAATTACATCATCTAGAGTGGACGACTTAGTTAATAGCCAAATAATTTGTACTTCACTGATTGCTTTAAGGTTGTGCTTTTTCATTTACAAATAAAACCAAAACAAACCATTTAAATTGTATACATTTTAATTAGGATATATTTGAATACCTTTAAATGTGGAACCCTTCCTTTGCCAGGCTGCATGCAGAGCTGAAGGACTCGGTTGAGAAGCAGCTTGATGCCCTGCCAGCAGCCTTGGGTGTGGAGGGAAGCACACTGGAGGAGGAAGATATTATCAGAAACCTCCAAGAACAGGTCCAGCTATCTGAACAGGTCTGCAGGTGTCCATAAGGGATCCCTTTATTGATTCATCCTTTCATTTACAGAAGGGAAACAATAATGTGCTTTATACAGCAGTAGCTCCTCGGATTGTAAAAGAAAATGATTCCTTTGATAATTAATAACACTTTTCGATACCATTTTTTCCCCCCAAAATGTTACAACCACTGTAAACTTTAGGAAAGGTAGTGTTGAAAAGTAAAATTTGTTATCAACATATATTTTCATGTAATATACTGATCAGCCATAACATTATGACCATCTACTACCTAATATTAAGTAGGTGTCATCAGGCCAAGACTAACACAGACCTGACCTGACAAGACATGGACTCCAGTAGACCTCACTATAACTTTGTGTTGTGGTACCTGGCACCAAGACATTAACAGCAGATCATTTATGTCCCATAAGTTGCGAGGTGGGATCTGGGGAATTTGCAGCACCTTGAAGTCGTTTTCGTGCTCCTCCAGACACCTTCTTCCATTGCCCCCTTGTTCAGTACTACCTATTCTATTTACCTATCACCAGTCAGGTTGCCCATGGTGCTACAAAAAACTGTGAGGCACTGTGTTCTGTCACCTTTCTATCAGAAACAGGCATAACTTTTTCAGCAAATTTAGTTACCATGGGAATTGACCACATGTATTTGCTCCCCATGTGCATCACCCTGTTGCTGTTTCACCAATTTTGGTTCCTTGGGCCACTTTTTGGAGGAACCAGGAACACCCCACAAAATCTGCCTATTTTGAAGGTGCTCTGAGCCAGTTGTCTAACCATCACAATTTTGCCCTTGTCAAAGCTGCTCAAATCCTGACCCTAGCCAATTTTCCTACTTCCAACACTTCAACAACCTCGAGGACAAATGTTCACTTGCTGCCAAACCTACGCAACCCACTGACAGGTGCCATTGTAACAGGATGATTAATGTTATTCGCTTCACCTGTCAGTGGTCATAATGTGATGGCTGACTGGTGTATCTTACCTCTAATGGAAGCAAAGCAGTGAACAATAGAGATACAACTTAATCTAAGCTCTAAAGAAGCAATAAACATGCCCCCACCTTCACACAGCTAAAAGGAAGGAGCTAGAATTTGTTCAAATCAGCCAAAGCAATGTGTCATCCTGACCATAGTTTGTCTTTCAGCTCTGCCCCAATCACACCTGCAGCTCTTATACAGCAACAAGACACCAGACTGTTGTCTTCCACAAATCAGCTAATACTGACATTTTGTCAGATACCCTTTGCATCTCATAAAGATGCATAAGTTATGTTTGTGTCAGTTGCAGACAGATGGAGAGCAGGAGAGAAAGACAGTGATGTCACCTTATCGCTTTTGGCTGTCAGCTCCACATTGCATTAAAATTATATATACCAAACATGTCCAAAAAACAGTAAAATAATGCAAAAAAATAGAGAAATGGAATAGACAAAGAGCAGGCTCGAGGCTGATACATACACTACCAATTGGATCTTATGTGATAATTGAGAGGACATATTTTAATCTGAGTCTACTTTTTGTATAATTCCTTTTAATTTTACCTTTAGTTTCCTTTAACAGTATGTCAAATATCTGCATTTCTTCATTGACTTTCTTATGTACCAGGTTAAAAATTAAAAACAAGGAATTTATTTTTAATTTGGGGTGCTCAGGAGTTGATTTTTTGTAGCAATGGTACTTACAGAGTTGTTTATTTTTCACTACTATTTTGAGGTCCAAAATTGAAAGAAGAAAAATGGTTTCAATGCTCACTCACCATGGCCATCTTCCAAATTGTCCATCTGTTAAACATCCTGTGCCTGTTCTACACTTGGTTATACCCAAATTTGTATCTATACTGAATGCATTTAATTGTTGTTACTGTTTCTGGTTATTTAGGTTAAGGAACAACATTCTGAAACTGCATGAATGCCAATATTGTTTATGAACCTGTATGTACATTTTTATGTGTATTTGTTTAGGAACGGTTAAAGGCCATGGAGCTATGGCAGGCAACAGCCCAGCAGCTGGACTGCCTTCAGCAGGTCTACCAGAAGGCCATCTCTGATGGACAGAGTCACAATGCTCAGAGACAGCAGCTCAAGGTTCAAAAGATCCAAAATGAACATTCAGAACCTGTCTATTTTTTGGCCAATCACTATCAGTATTTCACCACTAGATGGAACCATTATCATATAAATAAGGTCCATTACAGAAGTTTGGCTTTTGTTGATGCTTGCTTTTAAGGTCATGTAATAGCAAGCAGTTAACTTCTATGAATGGGTCATTTTTCTGTCTCAGGACCAACTTGTTCAGTTCCAGCAGCACACACACAAACTTCAAGTGGCCAATCAGAGACTAGAAACAGTAAGTGATGGTTAATTTAAGTTGTGTTAAATTGTCCCAGGGATTGTCGGCTTGAAGGCTATGCAATACTCTGAAACTAATCCAGCTCTAATTATAATGAACTTGTAACTAACTAACTAATGAAAGTGAATTAGTTTCTGAACCACTTTGGTAGCCAGCAAGAACTATTGGTTGTATTAAGGACTGTAAGCTTGCTTGGACATTCTTTTTTACACATTACTGTATTCTAGTCTCTCTCTCTCTCTCTTGTTTCTACAAACTGTTACGATTTTATTAAGACCATGTTGTAACAAGATCTGCCTTATTTGAAGATTAGAGTATGTTTTTCTTTTACTGTAAGTAACACATACAAACACAATGACCACACAAGTAGACATAGTGTTACTATGGACACCAGGGTGTTTGGAGAGAGTAATACTATATCAATTGGATGCATTTTTAATGATGGGGCAAGCCTTGTGTTCTCCCCTTACTGACATCAGTCACTATACGAGAAGGCTTTACTTTGCAGCCATGAATAGTTGACAGAGGCTTTTAAAGGATTTTTATAAAAGAACAAAGTTTTGTTCCATATTTTTGTGTGGGAAATTTGGAATCAGTTGAGACTGGAAAGTCGCTATGCTACATTCACGGCAGTCATGTCTTTCTTGCCACACACAGACTAACCAGCACTTCCTAAAGACAGTGACGGTGCAGAACAAGGAGATGGAGGAACTACACCATCAGCTCAGGTAACCTAATATCAATCTAATGACAATGTATACCTCAGAATGTCTAGCTGTTAGAGGTCTGCCCTATGAAAGGCTTTTTTGTGTACTTCTGCCGTTTTCACAAAAATTCCCACTTCAGTTATAGATTCAGTGTCAGTTGAAAAGCCTTATTCATTGCAAGTAACCTGCTAACAATTCCACAATGTGAATCTGCCTAAACAAGTGATTGTATGAGTAATAATATAGTTTATTTTTAAAGCAAAAACAAAGTTACAAAGTGCTTTACAGAACAGAAAAATCCTAACAGTAATATACCCAACAAATAAAACCATTACAATAAATAGATCAGTTGCCCCCTCTAACTCTGGTTAATGTTCATTTTTAAATTGTTGTTTTCTGTTTCTTACTGGTGTAGGCAGTCCAAGTCTGAGTTGAGAATGGCTACAAACAAAGTGGATGAGATGACCAAATTGCTACAGAATTTCCAGGAACAGATGAAGAGATGGGTGAGGGGGGAAATCAAAAACCCATGGAATAAAAAGCTGTTGCAAGAATAAAATAGGTTGTTAACTTGAAGGTTATGGGGTAGGATTTGGAGAATTCAGTCAGTGCTATTTAGACACAAATTCTGCGTTGTTTTGTTTTTGGTTGGGTTTTTTTTTGCTTTTGGATATCACTTTGGACTTTGGTGACCAGCTTTAGTCTTATAAACATTGTAAATCAATTCCTCAAATCTTGAAAACTCCTATGATTGTATGAATAAATTCAGGAGGAGGATGTGGCAGAGGCTCAAGGTCGTGAGGGCACAGCAGAAAGAAGGCTCCAACAGCTTCAGTCTGCTTTGAACCAGATGGAGGCCCGGTAAGCTCATTTACAACATATTTCTTTACTTGAATTCCAATTTTCATCATTTTCTGACCCTTTTAAACGTTTCCGAACTTAAAAATATGTCAAATGTATGCAAAATAATGGGACTAAAACATTTCCTGAATTGAGAAAGTTGTTTAAAATTGTGTACAATTTTCAGAGTTTCCTCAAGTCATTAAAAAAAAAAAAAAGTGTTTCTTGACAGTTTCACACCAAATTCACTTTTTTAAAATTGACTTTAAATATATACATTGGGTCCTAAAGACTGAAAATACTTTAAAACATTGGTAACTTTGAAACACTAAAATAAATTAAATACTAAGGCTAAATGATTGGGATGGGCACAGGGATACAAGTTTTACAGAAACAAATATTCAACCTTTCAGTGAAGTTTAAGGGTGATATCATCTTTCATTTAAAAAAAACATTTGACATAAGTGAAAATTAGACATAAGTCCAAAAACGATGACCTGTTTGATCATGGATTTCTTCTGAATTACAACACCTAGCAGTAGTTAACCCAACAGTGTAATTACCAACTTTTCTTAAAGGTTAAAAGCTGCATCTCAGGAGGCAGAGGCAGTCTGCAGGGAGCAAACTGTTTGGGAGAGCAAAGTAGGGGAACTCCAAGGACACTGCACAACCCTTGAAGAGGAGAAGTATGAGGCACTGGCAAAAGTCAGGGAGATTGTTCAGATTGCTGAGGAGGCTGCATTGCAGAAGGACCAGGTGACTACAGTCATTTTTCTCTTCCTTCCCCCTTTCCATGTCTGTTATTATTTCACTGGCAGATAATTACTCTTATTAATTCTGTTAAATCTAATATTTTATACAATATGTGAACAAACAGGACAAAGAAACACACACATGACAGCAAGGACATGCATGAGCAAATTACAGATAACTCTTATTAATTCTGATGAGATGCATTACCTACCAAACCACTGACAAAACTGGCACTCTGAATTGTGTATGGCTTGACCCTATACCCTCCAGGCACTGTTAAGAGAGAAACAGAAGGCTGAGGAGCTGGAAAAGACAAAGGAGGGCATCAAGCTGTTAATCCAGGATGTTGTAGTCCGCACTAGAAAAGAGGTAAAGTTGCCAAAGGGCTTCCTAATTGTCTAATATAAAAATGAAGTTCCATGACTGGATGACTTCAAAATCAACAAATTGTTTCAGACTTGCATATAATTATTTAATGTAACGTACTTTATACGGTTAAATTCCGTCTTTGTGGCCATTGGATGTATAACACTGCTGCATTAAAGAACTGGATGGTGTCAAGATATTTGATTTGTTTGTATGATTGAAAACTCTATACTTAAACTAAAGGTGCAATATGTAACTTTTGATGTGCATTAATTACATTTTGTTTGCCCATATATAAGCTATATATATGTGCAAGTTATAAGTTACTCCCCATTTTTTAACTATGTTATCTCTCACAGGTAGAAATTGTGCGCAAGCAGTGCAACTCTCAAATCCACCGTCTGGCTGAAGAGCTGTCTGCACTGCAGTTGGTAAATATCCTGCATGTTGGGCACAATTCCTTTCATCATTATTTTAAATTCTTGTTGTCCTTGTTACAGCCCCTACCTGTGTACTGTACTGTTCTTTCTATCCTTACTTTTGTGCCCAACTTTTCTCAAGGAGGCTGCAGATAAAGAGTCTCAGCTTGAAAGGTCCCTTCGAGAGAGAAAAGCTGTAGAGGAGGAGCTTCAGAAGGTATGGGATGGGATAGAAAGCAAACGAGAGCAGCTAATGTAAGATATGTAAGATATCTTTTATTGACACTGTAAAAGTACAACAAAATGCTGTTGGAGCAAGCTTGTAGATGCCCAATATCAGAAAATATACAAATACTAAAACCAAATATACAAATAAGAAATACAGTTAAAGGGAGGAATGGGGCTTCTATTCTGCACAGAGTCAGTGGGGGGTGGGGTGTCCCTTCTGAGTGTTCAGGCGTGAGACAGCTCTGTGGTGGAAGCTGTTTCGGAGTCTTGTCTAGTTTAGACTTAGTTTAATTTAGCCAGCTCGAGTGTTGATAGTTTGTATTAACTATGATAGCTTAAATGCTACCTATGGTGTTTTTTCTCTAGGTGTATAGAGAAGGTGGGGCAGAGCCAGAGTTCAGGAAAATCGAAGCCCTTCACCAGAGGTGTCTTGATGCAGAAAGGATAAAGGAAGACTTGAGCCTCGCACTGCAAAGCACCCAGAACAAACAAAAAAAGGTGGAGTTGGAGTAAGTGTGATGAAGCACTGTGAGCTAATCCTAAAAATTCTGGGAATTATTAAGGTTTAGCTCAGCAGCTGCATTCAAATTCTTTATCAATTTCTCTATAAAAAATATAAATGTATATATGTGTGTGTGTGTGTGTGTGAGAGAGAGAGATATTCATCTATTGATATATGTATATGTAGCTACAATGAAGAGCTGTCAAGGTGCCAGGAGGAAGTTCAGCAACTGCAGCGCTGTCTTGATGAGGCCAGAGACAACTGTATCTGTGTCAGTGAGGAAAGGCTCCAGCTGCAACAGAAGAACTTGCAGCTTCGTAAGGAAATGGATGAGTTGCGCAAGGCCTCCTTGCTGGTCCAAAAAAAGGCAAAACAACAGGTAACTAAATTATAATTAAACAAAATAAGGGAATTGAGGTTTAAAAAAAGTGTAGTTTCAGAAGGTAAAAGTTTATTAGAAAAAACATTTGAATTTAAATTAGAAGATAATAAAGACAAGAGGAAAGTGATACCCTCCAAAAGGTTAATCATCATAATACCAGATTGTTGGCCTGTTACAATTCCACTTACCGGTAAGTCAGTGGAATTTATCATCTGATTGTTTGTTAAACATTATCTGCCCTGAAAGTTCTGACATTTTTCAAAACTGCACATCTTCAGTTTGTAACTTTATCTCTCTATTTTTAACATTAACTAACCTTTGATAACCCCGAAGAATTTGTCCAGATAATTTTCACAGACTACACATAGCCCCTTCTAGAGCTACATGTGATATGACTGTGGCCCTGTTTACACCTGGTATCAACATGTGGGTTCAGTGATCTGATCACAAGTGGATAGTACTTACGTAAGAAAATTCACAATTTCCTTTCACAGTGTGTCTCCAGTGTATACTTGGGTTCATATCTCACTTGCCTGCTGCATATAAGATATGATAAACTAATTGTCACCTTGGGAATATTTGTCTTTGACTTGAGGGATGCACCAGTTAGTTGCCCTTAACAATATAATCATAAATAAGAATAATAAAATTCAAACAACAGTCCACATGTAAACAGTCAAGCACAGAAAACCACAAAAATATTGGACATTACCCATATTGCATAAGATCCACACCAAAAAAGTAAGCTGAATATGAGAAAATATAAAAATATAAGAACACTGTGATGCTATTTCACAACCAATACAACCTAACAAAGCCGTACTTAAGAGTTCAGATTTTCACCTGGTAAGAGGCAATATTGTTCTACCAGGTCTCGACGGTGCTACTGCAGATAATGTCACTTTAGGTGGCGGTCCTGGAACACATGAGCACTCACACCACCAAACCAATGTGGACAAATAAGTCCATTTTCCTTTAGGACTCATTTGGTGCGTAGCATTAAGACTGTCCACTTGTGATTCAATCACCCAGGATGATTGTTAATGTGCAAACAGGGCCATTGTATAACAGTTTTTAAAGCACTGTAGTAATACTCACAACAAATAAATATATTGTATTGTGTAAAATCAGTGGAGTGCCCCTTAGGAGGCTTGCAAGAGAAAAAAAGCAGAAGGGAAAGAAAATATAGATTTTTCAGCAAGAAAATATTTTGGCAGGGAAATGGGAAAACAGTTGCTGGAAAAAATATTCAGAAGCCTCTGTCAAAGGGAATGTGGAAAAGTTGGTATCAGTTAAAATCTAAGAATGGAAGAAGTTACAATGCATGTTTCGCACACAAGTAATGCCTTAATAAAGTGAGGCTCGTGTCCACCTAGAATTATTGTCAAATGCCTTTTTTTTTTTTTTTTCACTATTGTTCCCAAAGAGAAGAGAGCGTTTGCGCTTTGAGCTAAAAATCTTTTCAGAAGGGTCCTGTTGACATCACCGGTACTTGTTTCAACCAGACAATCATAAAGTAAATTGGTTGGGTACTTGCTCAGTGTCTAATTGGAGCTTTGATAGCGGGGCAGACATGATTATTGAGCTCCTCATCCTGACAAAGTAGAAGGGCGAGCGTCCTCCGTTTAATGCTTATAGTGAAGGGAAAAAAACAATCTCAAATATAAAACAGTGGAGTTTGTCATACAGTAGCCATATTTTTTCAGTGACTGTTGTCATAGAGACAACATGCACATGCAGCGCTTTTATTCTCAGTGCAGAAGTGCTTCATCCAAGCACTCCAGAGCGCACAGCCAGCGTTTTTCAGCCAAAAAAAGAAAACCCAGGTGAACACGGGTTCTGATGTCAGAAAAATTATAAAATTAACAGCTTAGTATTTGTTTAGAAGGGTAGAGAAAATGAAGACTGAACGTATGTCTTTTTGAATTAATTTTAGACTCAAAACATTCCCTCTTCTGCCCTTTCCGCAGTTGTCACAGATTGAGCAGGAGTACAACCTGAAGGAAAAGGGACTTGAGGCAAGAATGCAGGAGTTGGAGGACTGCAGCCGAAGCTCCAGTGCTGATATGAAACGCCTCCTTACAGCCCAGCTGAAAAGTACCCAGCACTGGAAGGAAGAGGCCAAGAGCATGGTTCAGGCTTTTGAGATGAAAATCACCGGCCTCAAGTAAGAACTTTTGAAGTTAGATTAATCTTGATAGAGTAAAGAATTTTAGAAATGAAATTTGCATGGAACCAAAGGGATGGCAGTTTAAATCCCTTAAGTGATAAGGGACTTGTTCAACAAACACCCATCAATGTGATTTGACTAGTTGTTTTTCGTTTAATATGAATTAATGCCATGCTCAATAAGAGTAATCATTCCTTGGAGACATGATGCTGTCTAAGGAATGTTTTTTAACTGTACCAGATTGATCAGAAAAGTAGTGTAAAATATTTCAGTAAGGTTAACACTAATATTACAAACATCCTGAAAATGTTTTGCCATTTAAGACAATACTACATTGCTTGATTACTAAACATGTTCCACACTAGAAAATAAAGCTGTGTGTTTTTGCCTAGAAAATGCTTTATTTTTTGTAATGTATATTTCAGGGCAGAGCTAAATCGTCAGAAGCAGCATTCACACGAGTTGGCGATGGAGCTTGAAACTGACCATAATACTGTTGTTGAGGTTTGTGGAACTCAGGCATGTGCACTCACACAACACTGTGGCTTGATAAAGAATGCATTATCATTTGGAGTGGAAAGGAGATTAGGCAGTTAGCCATTCTTGGAAAATAATGGTTACTAAAAGGAACATCTTTATCTGTTAAGATGTCAGAGCTCTTTCTTTTAACCCTGTACTCAGACAAGTACCGGTAGCACCTGAAAAACAAGCAGGGATGTTTGAGTTTAGAAACCTGCATCCCATGTGGAAAGTAGCATCATACCAAATAATAAAAACACTTTGTAAAAGTCAAATTTATGCTGTCCTTCCTGTGTAATAAAATACATCAAGTGATTTTTTTTCCCCTTTTGATACTGGCAAAATAATTTAGTTGCAGAAAAGATGTAAGCGAGCACAGATAGACTTGGTCTTGTGCTTAGTCTTGGGTTAAGACAATGTATGATGAACTAAAAAAGTAGTTTTTATCAGTTTCAAAGGAGGACGAATTCAAAACAAATTGAGAGGATTCACCAACACTATCTGAATATTAACAAATGTTGAGCGCCAGCTGGAATTGTATGGTGTCCTCAAGTCCCTTTCCCTTAAGGGTGATACTTGTACAATTTGTCATGGTACCTAAGTGTTGGAAAAAAATGTTTTAACTTACTATAACTTAAGTTATGTTTTAACTACTTGGTATGTGTGTGTGCAGTATGAGAGGCAGCTAGCACAGTCTCAAGAGAAGATAAGTCGTCTCCAGAGTCGTCTGACGCAGGCTGAAAAAAGGGCAACTACAGCGACACAACAGGTATGGGTAACAAGGTGCAATACTAAATAATGGCATAGTGTGTCTTACATGGAGAGTATATTTCTTTTTTTTTTCTTTTCCTCTGTAAACTGAGTTATTTGTAATTCGTCTATAATGCTTATCTTTTTCTTTTTTTAAAACAGCTGAGTATTCTGGCATTTCCACGAAGGAAAACAAACATGGGTGATGAAGACACTGTGTGACGACTATGGTCACTGTGCTATAGTAGAAATAATTTAGTCATATACTGTGAGTTTACTGTTTAGAGCATGTCCTTTTTTTTTATTAATAAAGTATTGTCATTTTGGCCAAAGGCAGGACAAGTATCTTTAGTAAAATGGTGATAGAATGGAAACATGATCAATGTTTTAAATTATTTTTATTTTTATTTTTTTGGTGAATTGTATTTACATGGATGGAATAATATGTGATGTTTTGGATAAAAAACATGTTTTCTTATAACTCAAATAAACACCTTTAAAATATACCTTGGTTCTCAGTGTACTTAAAGAGATTGGGGTTTAATAGGAATTCTATGCTTTGGGTCTTGTATATTAACTTTACATAATATCATTAAATGATTAAAAGAGTCTTATAGAATCGCGGTATGCAAGGGACATAAACCTATATTGGGTGCCTTTGATCTTTGGCCCTCAGAGGACACTACATTAAAACAGAACTGATATTTTAATGGACATTACTACATGCGCTCATGGACACTTCCAAAATCCATTGCCTGTGAACAGTTTGTGGCTGCAAGATGAAACTATTATTCAAAGAGAACACATTGTTTTATATCTGATCCAGGAGGTGTGTGCCGCAGCTTGCTGGGCTTCACCCTACACTTTTGCTAGATTTTATAAGTTGGATGTCACAGCACCAACCATGGCAAATTTAGTCCTCAGCTGGGTTTCTTCTTATGGCGTGGCTCCCATTGTGGTAAGGGCCACTAGGGGCAGTTGTCTTCATAGCAGGCTCGTCTGGCAATACAGGAGTCAGTATTTTCCCCATGGTGAGACACGTAACAAATGCAATGAAAAAGAACTTTAGGTTATTTGCATAACCTTGGTTCTCTGAGTAGTATGAGTGCATGTCTCACCAGACCACCTTCCTTGCAATGGAAGTGAGGAAGAGGTGAGCTTGTTTGAATGACGGCTAACGCTATGCCAGCTTATTATATAGGAGGAGGGTCCCATCCCCTCCAGACATAGATTTCATCCTTATAGCCAATAAAGGCTGGCGCAGTGTTATTAAGCTTCTGACAAGGTCATGCAGGACGCATTCCCCATAGTAAGACACTCACTCATGCTACTAAGAGAACCAGGGTTATGTAAATAACCTTAAGTTATAACACATTCATCCATACATATAACACCACCACAAAATGATGGATCTTTTCATTTCATGCAGGTGATGCATAGATGTGAGCAGATTGGGGCGCAGCCTGCATAACTGCTCACCCAGGTTTTGAACTGGTTGCCCTCAACCCCTTTGTGCTGCAGGCCTTGTCAATAGTATGTGACATACATGCAGCTCTAAGGTGAGATGCAGACACCAGATCTCAATAGGTCAGTTTTACAAAACCAAGTCAGTTTATACAGGGAATAGTTTCTAAATATTTTTATTCATGACATGTAGTAGCCTATACAAAGTCGTATTATCAGAAGTGTTGAAACACATATGACAGGCCAACATTATTTCCATTCTGAACATTATCCCCATTTTGGAGTAGGCTAGGCCTATTTTTAATTATTCTCAGGTTTCCAACTTCGTCCCCTTGAATATGAATATTGATGGAGCTCTATCACGTCAACAGCTGTGTGCTTTACAGACGTTTTTTGTTAGGGCAGGATGTTTCCCTACCACATAAAAGAGTTTAATGTAATACCATATTGATTGGAAACTTTAGCTTGCATCATATTCGAAACGAGCATTTGATTTTCCTGAAAGGTATGAAACTTCTCAGTTTAAAACGTGTAGCCTATAGGCTACATGTTGTCTTTGTGTTATTTGCATTAAATGTGGGGTTTCAATGTTTTGATAATCATCACTTTTGTTCCCAAATGTTATACAGGGTTGTAGATGGAGCATTACATTTTTAAGTGACTAATCATATCTTCGATTGCTTACAGAAATTAAACAATGGATATGGACAACATCATTCTTGATTGAACAATCGACTTGTTTTTCCTGCGTATGAAATACCACTTGCCTCGACGGCCGTTTGAGTTAAAGGTTGTGTTTTCTTTTGTACATGAGTGACGTTTTAATATTTACAGTCTTTGGGTGAAAGCCATGTTGAAACCAAGCCTGTGTCCAAAATCATATCAATGTAAATATAGTGAATAGTGAATGATTTCGGACACAACCCAGGGTGAAACCATAGGCTGTAAATATGCAAAAAGGACAGATTTAAAAAATACTTTTTTGCCTACTGCAATTGCACTTTATAATGACTCCCCTTTAAGTAAGGACAGAAGACATTTAAACTTTTAAACGTTTGCATATATCAAACTGTATTTTGCACCTATATTTGCATACTTGACTGCTTTTTTTATAATAAATCTTTATTTATCTATCATACTATGCACTGGCAGAGCTAGTATTTTGTACTGTTATCTATGAGTAACAGCTACTTATGCACATGGACCATCCATACCACTTTTTTTTATCCTGGCTATGTATTGTGGGCTCATGTTTTTTGTATGGGTGGGATATGTGTGTATATATGTGTTGTGTTGTGTGTTTGTATGTATGCTGGCTGCTGGAACACCTAAGTTTCCCTGCTGGGATGAATAAAGTACATGTTATCCTATCTTATCTTATTAAGGGTGAAACACAAAAACCAGCAACATTCTCTTTTTGTTTGGCTGCATTGCATCCTGGGAGAAAGCGCGTTGCTATGAGACCGCAAACTTTAGTTCCAGCCACAGTTAAAGTGCATTAAGTTTTTAAAGCTATGAAGCAGAACTATATGAAAAACTTTTCGGAGCTGACTATTTGACACGGTACGTATGTCTCAACACCCTCTCGGAGAAGAAGACTACTCAATTGAAGAAGCTCGCCAGTTCCGATACGCATTTTGTCAAACATAATGTTTCCGCTTGAAATAATTATATTTGGTTAAACGTGCCAAATTAAAAGCGATCACTACCGTGGCCGCGTTAGTGTTAAGTAAGCTACTGTAGAAGTTTGTCGCCATGTGTTTTAAATGTTTTAAGATAATGAGCTGCGTGTTTTAATAATCGGCCACTGGCACTTTTATAAGTGATCGTTAATTTCAGTTACATATTTTTCTCAAATGTTTGATTAAATGTTTTATTAAATACTTTCTAGCACACGTAAATGTAAGCTTGTGTTTTTGTTCGTCTTGTCTTGATCATTTAGATCCTTCACCATGGCCTCCGCCTCTCAAAGGGCTTCTCCGCGGAACCGCCCAGGCCACAGCGGGGAAACTAAACCCACAGGTAAAGTTGACACCTGCTGCTGATGCTTTTAGGTAGCCTATCATAGTAAAACCAACATGTTTTGGTTTGCCAACATTAATATTACATGCCAGCAACGAACAAACAATTTTACTCTGCATATTGTTCCAGATCAACTCCACAAGCTGCCTGAACTACAAAGGTCCACTATCCCACCGAGGCCCCCAGTCCATGTTAACGACCCACAGGTGAGTCTTGGCAGAGTCAAGTCATACTGGCTTAGAATATGAAACTGAAATAGCATTTACTGTACAACCAATGTACTGCCATTTAATCACTTTCTGTATAATAGAATCTTTTGCTCATTTGCAAAAGGAACTATTAAAAGTGTACCTAGATTTTAGTTTCTTCCTTTTATCATAGGCTGTTCTGATGAGGCATGTAAAAAGGAAACAACCAAGTCTCCACCACTTGAAAGCCCGTGAGCAGTTGTTTTTTCCAGGCCTGTACACTCAAACACCTCCCTGTGGACAAACAGAGAAGCCACGAAGGCGATATGAACAATTACCTGTCCACCTACCTCCTCTGCCATCCACAACAACTAAGGTTAGTGACAAACATGTTTTGGAAGAAAAAAAGAGATATGCATCGTGTATGAAGGAAAGACCCCTTAAAGAATCCACATTAGGGTACAGTTCATACATCTTAAAGAAAGGCAAGATTAAATCCAAAGCTATCAGTTAAACTGGCAATAGTATCACACTTTTAAGCTATCAATTCACCACCCTGTAGAAATGAATGGTGGTAGCAAAGTATACTTTTAAAAGTTAAAAATTGCAATTTTAATTTTAAATAAGTTAACTGCCTCAAATAAGTAACTTTCAGGAGGATAATCATCTCTGCTTGTCTCTTCCCACCACTCCTCAGCTGTCTCAGAGTGTCATATCAACCTCTAGTCTCCCCAGACAACCTTTTTCCATTAAGAGGAGTGGACAACCTGACAATCCCTCCAAAGTTAAAATCTATCAGTACAGTAAGGATGACTGTTTGTTGATCAGCGATGGAGATGAGTTTGACTTTGTAACCCTTGAGCGCTGGGAAGAACAGTATAACTACCACTGCAAGCTGATGAGCATCCCTTTCTTTGCCCTCTTCAAAAAATGGAAACCCTTCTACCTCTGGCGTACCAAAGTTCGCGCCAGGAAGATCCATTTGGCTAGGGAGTCGCTCCAGACAAATTTGTTTATTGCCAGTAAGGTATGTGTCTGTTTGAAAAGTTAGTTCTGGATTTTTTTTCCCCAGCCTTATTTAATTGTCTTGAATATGGAAGAAGTCAATTTTCAGTGAGGGTAACAATCTTTGAGGGAAGCAACTTTTTATTGAATTATTGTAAATAATACCCATATTACGTGGTAATTAACAATTTTATGTATCACACAGTATTTTAGTCTGGCACTGATCGATATCAGGAAAATGTGTTGCCAAATCAGTGACACAGGCTTGTTTCACGTGGAGAAAAATCACACCTACTCACTGTCTGAGTTCCAGGGCATCCAGTTCAAACAACTGCAAGAGGTGCAATTTCACATTTATACAAATGTTTGCAGCTTGTACATACATATTGTATATCTCTGTGTGCCCCCCCAGAAGTAATTTTTTTTTCTCATTTGATTATTTTGTCAGGTATCGACTGACATAAAGAAGTTTGAAGACCTCATCAAAGAGGTGACAATTTGTGGCTGTCGCAACTACTTGTCAGATCCTCTATCCAAGTCTGATGACCCAAGTGCGTACAGACTAACCATAAGGAGACACTGTAGACAATGTAAAAAGACAACAATGTTTAAAGTTTGATTGAACTCTCTTTTTGTAACAGGTGATCAAAAGAAGAAAACTATCGCGGGGCTCAATGAGACTTTTCAATGCACCCGCCTCATCTGGTAAGAAATGTTTTTCCATTAATTTTCTTGTAATTATTTTGTCCAAAAAAAAAGTATATATGTGTGTGTGTGTGTGTGTGTGTGTATATATATATATATGTCAAAAATATGTATCTTATCAACACTGTCCTTTTGTGTCTCTCACCTATCCAGCTTCATTCGCCTGGTTGACTATTTGGTCATTAACACCTTGCACGTCTTAATGGTAAATGCAGTGACCAAGCTGCTGTCTGTGGTCCGTGAGAAGGTACATCAAACCCCCAGTCATGCCATAATTCAGAGCTGGAGCCAGCAATATGAGGCAAAAACTGAAACTGTTGAAGAAGAGATGGATAAGAAGGTAGGGCATTTCTAATTATTAACATTGAAGTTAATAATAACTATACCCGCCAAATCGAGTTTCAAGAAGACACAAACTAGCAGTGTTTACATTTTTTGTATGTTTTGTTTTGTTTAGTGCTTCAAGTCAGAAACTCCTGGGGCCCAATCCATGTTCGTAACTCATCTAATGCTGGATACAAATGCTTTGACCTACAAACCCTCTGAAGAAAACTTTCAGGTTTGTTTTTTCTAAATTCTTTACAATTAATTTAATTGTCCACTGACCTTTTCATATTGACCTAAATCCCTTGTCTATTCCCATAGAAGACACTTGCGGAGGTCATTGGGCTGTTTGAGTCAACAGTGATGTCAGTCAATACACTTTCCGCTGATCCTGATTTTTATGCATTCACAAAACCCCAAGCAGACAAGGTAGTGAAAAAAAAGTTACTGAAAAGACCTGGGGCCGTATTCACAAAGCCTTCTAAGTGCTAAGAGTTGCTCCTAGTGACAAAATTATAAGAACATTCTTAGAATTGTGACATTTTCTAAGAATTTCCCCTCAAAGTTAAGACTAGATCCTTGTAAAGATGAAAGTTATTCATAACGTGTTTTACAGCCTGTCCTAACAGCACGCGACACGAGCATCAGCGACAAAATCAGCCTGATTTTATTGTTTCTATTCTATTGGCGCACCGTTTTTACTCTGACGCCCCGTTTCTTTTTTCCTCTCTGTCGCTCGCGTCAACGGACAGGGAACGAGGAAGGATGGGACACTACAAGGCACTGACACTCGCTTTTCTCACTCAACAGAGTTTGTTAGCTCATTTACAAAAGGGAGATAACGGTGCATTGATAATATCCATGATCCATGATTGAAATGTTGAGCTTTGACTAGTGTCAACACCGGAAAATATTTTTTTTTTCGACTCATCGCAAGCGTTTACCGACGAGTCTCTGTGTTGTTACAATGTTACAATTCACTTAGCAGACGCTTTTATCCAAAGTGACGTACATCAGAGAGTAAGTACAACACTAATCCATTCATACACTGCCATCGAGGCAGCGGGAGCAATGCAGGATTAAGTGTCCCAAGGACACATCGGACATGTTGCTCAGCTGGGGATCGAACCCTCGACCTTCCAGTTGAGAGGCGACAAATCTACGAACTGAGCCACAGCCGTCCGTTGTGATTTGAGTCATCTGCTCGTTAATACAAAGCACCACACATCTGTTTTCCACCTTCAGTACAAAAGCACTAAATGTTATTCTCTTTGCAAGTGGGGCTACGGAAATTTACAGAGCATAGAATTCCATATTTAACCCATGCAGTGTGGACAGCGAGCGTCCGTTGCTGCGCGACAAAACGCAACATATAACGCTTGTGTGCTGTTAGGACACGCTGTTAGACCGTAAGAGACCTCTTAGGTGGGAAACAGCAGTAGTGAGGAGGACTTTTAACAGACTTAAGAGTTTCTCAAGCAGAGGAGAAAATGGAGAAATGTTCTTCATACACTACAGGAAGAGTATTTTTGAATCATAGTCAGGTCGAACAGACGAAAATGATTTGTGCAGACATTTCAATCCATCTATGACTTTTTTCAGTACAAAATGAGACGCATGCATGCAATCACTAATTAAGGCTCTTCACATGCTGATGTACCTATCAGCTGATGTAACTATCTACATGTGAAAAAGCTGCTGCACAAGTGTGCATGTTATTTCAAACACCTGAAGGCTATATACGTTAAAAGTTCATCTTACATATTACCACACAGAGCTGATAATTTCACAGCGTTTATAATTACACAATGTCTGACTAGATTCTATGTTTGACTTTTTTTTAGATTAACCAATCACTTATCTGAAGTAAGTTGTCATACCTAGCAATGGGGTCAACCATGCCTCCTCACTAAAGAAACTCACTAAGTTTCTGTCCCTTCCTTGCTCAGAGTTGCCCTGAGAATGTTCCTAAATCACTTTTAAGATAAAAATCCTTGCTAGGATTTTTTAAGCTAAGTTAGGAGCTCTTTGAGAGGATTCTCAGAATGTTTGTGAATACGGGCCCAGATGTGTACGTTTAGGAGAATGTAATTGTCCTTTGTGTAATTGGTAATATAATGAAAAAGTATTAATATACCATTAGATTTGACTTTCTAATCAATCTTTGATAGAATCTAAGTATCTATTTTCATGTTTGTTTAATAACTTTTAGGAAGTGACAAAAGGATATGATGAGAGCCCTTGTTTGAAATCATTCATTGACAATGATGGCAGTCTCCAATGTGACATCCAAAACATAAAGGTTAGTTTGATGTTTTCCACGAGTGTCTGACACTGGAGGGTGTAGTTTCTATGTGCAGTTTTGTGTATGTATGAGGCTCTATGAGCCTGAATTTGTTTCCCCTTAGGAATCCCTGCAGTTTGCCTTTGATGCAGCAAAAGTATACTCACACACGCTGGAACATTTCTGGCTGTTCTATAAAGAGAATGAGAGTCTGGATCTGCATGTAATTCAGCAACAGGATCATGGTGATGTACATCAACATAATATTTGTATTATATATATATATATATATATATATATTTATGTATATATATATGTATGTAAATAAATATGTACAAATTTGTTATATCTCTAAATAAAGAGAAAAATACATTTAAAAACAAAGGGGTTAAGACATGATAAATAAAGTTGTTCCTCTAGACTGATTGATGTTTACTGTTCTGTTTCACAGATTTGTCCTTTTTTGAAAAAGCACTAAAGTTATACCACAGTGAGCACAAGGAGGCCTTAGCCATCCAACCGGAGAAACATCTAGGCTTACTGCGTGTGGTCAAAACACAGCTCAAAGAGAAGTTGGTATCTTCTCCTCTAGGCTGTCTGGAGGTATTACTCATAAAAAACATTCTCTGGGAGAGGGAATTGTGGAGAATGCTTTTAAAAATATGGCATAAGAAAATGCCTTATACAGCCAAATATTAAATCATCACAACAAAAATGTTGAACGAGTCTATGAATCATTGCATTGCTCATATTTCTTCTCCAGGTCATCAACCAAATGCTTACCAGACTTTTTAAGAGGAAACTTGATGCCATTATTGCTGAGGCTTGTGAGGCTCAGTTTAAACTAGAGTTTAAGCCCTCCACTACAGCCGAGTTAGCCAACTTCCTCACATTCTTGGATGAAATACAGGAGAGGGTAATACACACATTTGATTAGGATCGCAGTTTATTTCGTGATTGAAAATGTTTCTAACAAAAACAAGTTTTTTTTAAATTATTGTTGTCATTAATACAGTGCCCTCCTTTTTTCACTTTCTGTCCTCTCTACCTTTCTATTCTGACTGTGTCTCCTTGCCAGATTACAGTGCTGGAGGAGGAGCATGAGACAGTATCTCAGATTAACAATCTGATCAACATGTACAAGGTTCCTATACCACCTGAGGATCTTGTTGTTTGTGCCACCTTAAAACCGTCCATGAATTCGTTGCACAGTATCATAAATAAGGCAGTGGCTGAGAGAGATTCTACTATGGACAAGTTTTGCAACTCTATGCAGAAAGACATAAAGCAGCTGAACAAAAAGGTCTTGAAAACCAATCTCAAGTCACAGGTATGTGGAGAAGTTCTATTCATTTTAGATACTTGTCACTCAAGTTGTCTATGTTTCTTTGCTAACGTTTTTCCTTTGTTTTTCCTTTGTGTTTTTTGTTCTGTCATTTGTGTTAAATCCATGCATTCATAACAAAGAGCTGCTTAACTGTTTTTTTGTTTTTGTTTTTTATGGCAGTGACAATAAAGATTTATTCTATGCTATTTGTAGGATCCACAAATCTTAGATGTCAATGCAGATCCCTCCGAAGTTTATCTGCTGTTAGGGGAAATCCAAATTTTGATCGATGAGCTGCAAGAACAGGCCTCCACCTACACCTCCTACCAGAAGAGATTCAAGGTGTTGTACTTCTTAACATCCTTTCAGTTATTTAAAAAAGGTTTTTGCAAAAAAAAACAACAACAACACAATTAAAACATGTACTTTTATAAAGTACTTTAAGGTTAGATTACCTTAACTTACTAAACTGTGGGTCAGTGGTATAGTCAGTGGTCGTTTCTCAACTGGAATCAAAGTTACAAAAGTAGTTTTCTCTTCTATCTTCTTATAAATAAAGGCACAGGTGACCAAGTTTGACACCCTGGAGGAGTTAATTTCCAAGTTTAGGCTGAAACAACTGCTTTGGAAGTCTTTAGAGGAATGGGACTCTCTACAAGATGGCTGGAGACAGGTGAGGTGCACAAAACATGTTGTATCTTGAAGGCCTTAATGCACACATACAGAATAATGTAAAGACATTTATAAAAATGTGACCGTGTCAATCCATGTTAAACCGTTCTCAGAGCACACTTGAGAAACTGGACTTGGAGCACTTCAGCTCCCAGGTCAACAAATACAGCAAATATGTCAACCAGCTGGAGAAAGGACTGCCTCGTAACAATGTTGTGACAAGTCTTAAGAATAAGGTGGAACTCACAAAACAGAGGGTGCGTGGATCAAAGTGTTCTCTTGTGATATCTATGTATGCAGTTTGTTGATAAAATTGATGAATTGCAGGAGATACTAGTGATTTATCGAGATGGTTCTTATCAGACGATTTTTTACTTTTTGTGTAGTCTCAATTTTTTCATTTTTTTTTTTTCCCTCAGCTGCCTGTGATAACCAATCTACGTAACCCATGTATTAAACCAGAGCACTGGAAGTCTCTGGAGTCTGTTGTAGGGACCTCCTTGAATGCGGAGGAGCTCACTCTGGCTACTATGGATGAGATCGATATCTTCTCCTATGGCATGGAGATACAAGAGGTACCACATTCTACATTATGAGCCCTCTTACACTTGGTTACTACTTGCTTTAAAAATTGGTTTGTAAGATCCCGCTGAAAAAATGAAGAAGAGCTGGACTATAAGTAGATTTGAATCCAAATTAGTATATGAACATGCAAATAAACAAATCACATAACACCTTCTGAAACACAACGAATAAGAAATAAAATTTGATGTACTGATGCCATGAATTCTTAAAAAGCATTCAAACATTTGACGTATCAGATAGAGCCCTGAGGCAGGTTTTCACAACATTTGGCAAATAAAATGAAGCTCCAGTTAGACCTCAGCTACCCTCACATTAGTTGGTATCAGCTTGGGTTTGACTGCAAGATGGGTGAGCAATGGAGGCGGAACAGGGATAATGTGTTGAAAGGGCAGGTCCTATTTGAAAATTATTTTGGTCTCAAAGGATGTTATGTCTTAAGCGCAGGTATCTTGTAAGCATGACAAATAGCAGAAATACTCTAGTTATATAGTAGTAGTTTTATTTATAATTTGAAGGCAGCAAATGCTTATAAAGAAGTCCACAACAGCCAAACCAAATATCGGTACTAGAGAGTGCCTTTACCAATCACAGCCACTTTAAGCATTATAAAGCCTTGTCTTGACAAGAGGTTGCATAGGGGGTTCATCAACTTTAGCGTTAGATGCCACTGAATCATACACACCGCTCCTTCTAATTGTTAAAAGGCTAAGTTTAAAAGCCATTGCTCTCCCTTAATCTAGCATATTATCAAGGGCTTTCTAACATTTTTTTTTGTTTTATGACCTCAAAGTGAGAACTGAAGTTCAAAATTTGGTTATAATATTAAGTCTGATTTGGATAAACAGGGCTAACACAACCATTGACTTTTAGGTGTCGGGTCAGGCTTCAGGAGAGACATCAGTGGAGATCATTATTACTAAGGTGCGTAAAAGAAACTAACTATGGGGATGTTAATAGATATTATATCCATCTACACTCATCGACCACTTTATTAGGTACACCTTGCTAGTACCTGGTTGGACCCCCTTTTGCCTTCAGAACTGCCTTAATTCTTCATGGCATAGATTCAACAAGGTGCTGGAAACATTTGTTAAGAGATTTTGGTCAACAGTGGCTGCATTTACATGGACACAAATAATCAGAATAAAAGGCTGATCCGAATAAAAATGCTTCATGTAAACATGTCAATCAGAACAGACTGATCTGATCAGACTCATTCGGAAAGAAATTTCATTGCGCATGTCTGCCCCACATGAAGTGACGAACACGCACGGCATAGTCTAATCATTTTATTTAGCGTCCATGTAAACAGTGAAATCGGAATCCCCAACTGGAATGATTTCAATCAGATTAAAGAAAATGTGCACATGTAAACGTAGCCATTGACATGATATCATCACACAGTTGCTGCAGATTTGTGGGCTGCACATCCATGAGACAAATCCCCAGTTCCACCACATCCCAAAAGTACGCTTTTGGATTGAGACCTGGGCCCGTATTCACAAACATTCTGAGAATCCTCTCAGACAGCTCTTAACTAAGCCTAAAAATTCCTAGCAAGGAGTCTTAGCCTAGGAGGGATTTAGGAACATTTTCAGGGCAACTCTGAGCAATAAATGGACAGAAACTTTTATCTTAGTGAGGAGGTGTGGTTGAACCCGTTGCTAGGTATGACACATTATTTCAGAAGCTATGATTGGTTATTCCAAAAAAATTGAGTTAAAAAGTCAAACATAGATTCTAGTCAGACATTATGAAATGATATTATATTATATTATATGTTAGACTTACGGTACTTTAAAAGTATATAGCCTACGAGATGTTTGAAATCACATGCTCACTTGTGCAGCAGCTTCTTCACATGCTGATAGTTATAGCAGCATGTGAAGAGCCTTAATTAGTGATTGGATGCACCTGTGGAAGTGAACACATGTAGAGAAACTCAACATGCATGTCTCACTATGTACTGAAAATAGTCATTGTTGGCTTGAAATGTCTGCACAAATCATTTTTGTCTGTTCTGTCCAACTATGAGTCAAAAATAATATTCTTCATGTAGTGTTTGGAGAACATTTTCTCCATTTTCTCCTTTGCTTAAGAAACTCTTAAGCCTGTTATGCTGTGTACACACCAAATGCAAATTCAATCTGTCGCGCTACAAAAGTACATAGAAAGTCAATGGAATGACACGAATTGCGTAGAGTCGTCGCGCAACGAAATGGACACCAAATGTTCTGTGAAATTCGCGTCCGCCGTGGCTTTGTGTGAGTTCAAAATAATCAACTTCAGCGACAAATTCGCTTAATGCCTTGACGCGACAGCCGATCGTCATTGACAAAAGACGATGACAAGGCTGACGTCAGGAAAGGATGAGAAAAAAAACATCTGGAGCTGCACAACTCGAGTGGTTAGCCTGCACTTAAAGCGGCCGTAATAATCACATTTCCTAAAGAAAACAGTGATATTCACAGAGATGTGTATGGCTCTAAAGGATGTTGTAAACACAGAGATGACGGTGTTGGAATCTACAACTTTTCTGACTTCGGTCAACAGGTAAAAGGCAGTGATAACAGTATCCACTGTGGCTGTCTGATTATAGGAGAAGGAGACGAAAACAAACATTGGTAACTAGGTGACAAGCCCCTCCCCCTCTGCTTGTGGCTTCAGGGTCAGATGCGCAAAATTTTGCTTCAATCAATTTGATCAACGCGATCACATTCGTGCAATCCAGTGACTGGAATATTTTTTCCGCGTTTGGTGTGTATGCAGCATTAGGAGTCCTTCTCACTACACCTAGCAGTTTGACACCTTAGGAGCTCTCTTAAGGGCTAAGATGCTTTGTGAAATTCTTAAAAAATGTCATGATGTCAAGAATTTTCTTAGAATTTTGTCACCAGGAGCAACTTTTAGTACTTAGGAAGCTTTGTGAATACGGGCCTTGGTGACTGTGGATGCGATTTGAGTAGTGAACTCATTGTCATGTTCAAGAAACCAGTTTGATATGATATGAGCTTTCTGACATGGTGTGTTATCCTGCTGGAAGTAGTGCATGAATATCCTAGTAGATTAGGAGTTGCTGAAATACTCAGACCAGCTCGTCTGGCACCAACAACCATGCCAAGTTCAAAGTCACTTAAATCAACTTTTTCCCCATTCTGATGCTCGGTTTGAACTTCAAAAGATCGTCTTGACCATGTCTACATGCCTAAATGCATTGAGTTGGTGCCATGTGATAGGCTGATTAGATATTTGCAATAACAAGCAGTTGAACAGCTGTACCTAATAAAGTGGCCAGTGAGTGTATATCTTGTATACTGGAGAAACTGCAGTACTAATTTACTCTGCCTTTCTTTTGAATTCCATTTTGAACCTAATAGGCTGAATTGATCATTCATAATACCAAGCTCAACAATTTTGTCTTCATTTAAAAGGACTTTATCTTTTTCTTACACTTGATAGAATGTCATGCTGTATGCAGAATCCCTATTTTTTGGCCAGGTCACAAAATTCAAATAGTTTGTTAGTACTTTCTTACTTTTAGCAGCTAGTGATGTGCAGATGATTGCAACATGTCCATTTTTTAATTGCATTTTAAGTCTCAGTGGAGTCTTGCCTTAATTATAGCCATATTAGAAAGCTCCTTTATATACTGCAAAAAAACACAACAAGGGCTGTTAAACAAACAACAATTTCCCTGAATGTAAATAGTAAATGGCGATTAATCCCATGTTCAAAATTCCATATATTTTGCATTTCAAAACAGTTTTTAAGTTCATAATTAATTAATTAACTAACATGTTAACACTGAAAGCCCTAAACACAACATGCAAAACTCAACACAACAAAAAACAACACAACACAAAAAGTTTCAGTCAGGAACTTGTAAGCTTATTTTAGCAATATAGGCTGGAAGCAGGGGAAAACTTTCTTTGTACAGTGATTCCAGCAATCTGCCCACCTTAAGCTAAGGATAACACAAACAAGGTAAATGTGTTAATAGTGAGCCTAAGCAGTCTTTTAGGTATATTTTTCACTTATTATTGAGCCTGGAGTATTCAGCCTTTATGCTTTGCTTATTGACCATCTCCTGGATTAAACCTTATACAACTCATCCAACTAAGAAGAAATAGAATCAGCTTTTTTTCCCAAAAGCATCACTTGTGCTGACATAGACTGACTTGATGGTTCAATGCAGGTTGAGGACTTGTGGAAGACCACAGAGTTCACTGTGCTATCTCATGATGACTCCAGAGATGCCTTCATATTAGGAGGCACAGAGGATATTCAGGTGGAAACGTGCACCACAAACTGACACACACTTTGTTAAAACACACTGTAAGTGTTTGAATACACATACTTATGCATGTTTATGTTTTTGAATGTTTGTTTGAAGGTACTCCTGGATGACAGCATTATCAATGTGGGCACGGTGGCATCTTCACCTTACGCAACATCTATAAAGCTAAGAGTGGAGAAATTGCACAGACAGCTGTCCCTCTTCAACCAAACACTGGTAAAGGCTTACAAAAGACAATAATTGAGAGATCGTTCTATTTGCTGCATGTGTGTATTCTCTACTTATGTAGTCTCAGTGTTGTAAAGTAGCTCTATATATTGGTTAAAAACAAAAACAAACCTAATTTTTTGATTGTCTAAGGAGGTGTGTATTTTGGCAGAAAGACTAATGATATTACGTTTAAGTTAATTAATTTTTTAGGTCAGGTGGCTGTAGCTCAATGGTAGAGTCGTTCTGTCTCTCAACCAAAAGGTTGACAGTTCGGTCTTAGCTCCTGCAGAACACATGTCCTGCTGAACCCCAAATTGCTCCTGAGTGTGTCACGGCGTGGAAAAAACAAGGAGGTGTCCCCAATTGCAGATGAAAATAAAACAGTTTATTTTAACAAAAAGGCTAGAGGCAACATCCAAAAAGGGAAAACAAGGAGTAACAAGGAAACACTGGAAACACTAAAAAATCTGACATACAACACTCAACTTACAACGATGATCTGACAACATGAGGGGAGGAACACTGAGGGTGCGAACACTGAATTGTCCCTCCTATCTCCTTTCACTATCCACTTTACCTTAACCCCGGGGAAAACGTCTTGAGGTTAAGCAAAGATGTTAGGAGAATTCATAAAGGATTTAGGGAAAGGCGATCTCGTTGCTCTGACAATCTGACCGCATTTTCCACTCGGTGACGTCATTAAATGCGACAGGCCGGCGGAGGTTAATGACGTGGGTCCGCCGTGGTGAAACTACAATGTTCCGAAAATGGACCCCCGTGCCTTTTTACCGGTGAAATAATCCTAATTACCACAAGGTTGGGATTGAAATAAAAGCAATATAGATTACCAGGCTACGAGTAACAAAAGTGAAACCATCACCTTCCTGTCCACTCATAAATCAACATCAAAATAAGTATGATTGTATGAAATTAGCTAATTGTTACATTTATGCAAGACATACATAATGTTTCAAACATACAAATGTACAACTGCACAAAGCATTCTTAAGTGAATGCAATATGTTGAATTAAACATAATCTGGCTAAAAATGTCTCTGTTATCTTTTATCCCTTACATGAGTTCTGTCTCTTTACGATCATCGTTAATGTTCATGAACGGTCGGATGCGCGACTTGCTTTAAATGTTGCGGCCGCAAGGAATTGTGGAGCGTCATATCTCATCTCCTTTGGTAAAGGATGGTCCAGTGCTATCCTAAGCTAAAGGAGGTTATAAAGGAAGCATTGACACACCTTTCCTTAGCTTTTAGAGAATTCGAATGGCTCTTATCATGGCCGCTGCTTAAATGCTTCTGAGTCATTTCACTCAGTTAGGAACTTTCTTTAGCAAAAATGACAATTCGAACGCACCCTGAGACTAAATAGACAGGGGTAATCAAACACAGGTAAGACCAACAAGACACAGGTGAGGACAAGCAGGGCAATCAAGACAGAAGGGAAACACACAGAGGAAGAAAACACAAGACAACACTGAGGACAACTATGAAATAAATCAGGAAACACTGAAGACAGAGAACTGGAGAATGTAACAACACACACTAGAACATAAAGAAACACTGGGATACAAAGTTACAAAATAAGACACGAAACACTAAAGACTAAACTAGAAAACACACAAGGGAAACACCAGGGAAGAATGAGAACTAAAACAAGATACATTAAACTCTGAAAAACAACACTCAACAGGCCAAATCATGACAGAGTGAGATAGCCAGTTGTGTGTGAATGCATAGCAATGGGATTAGTTACTGATGGGCCCTTTAAACAACTTCTTATGCCATCAGTGTATGAATGGGTGAATGTGACATTTAGTGTATAATTGCTTTGAGTAGCCCGTGAACTAGCAAGATTCTGCCTTCTGTCCATCTATTCCCCTTTCTACCCTCGTTTGCAGGATGAGTGGCTTTTGTGCCAAAGGAACTGGCTATACCTAGAGAGTATCTTCTTGGCTCCAGACATTAAGAGACAACTGCCTGCTGAGTCTAAGATGTTTCTTATGGTGGACAAGTCCTGGAAAGAGATCATGGCAAAGGCTCATAAGATGCCCAATGCACTTAAAGCAGCCACACAGCCCGGTAAGTAGCTACACAGAATTTATGGAAAACATATGCAAGGAAGTATCTAAACATTTACACATGTTGTTTTACCCTTCACAGATCTGTTGGAAACATTTCAGCACAACAATACTCTTTTGGATGAGATACAGAAATGTCTGGAAGAATACCTTGAGTCAAAAAGGGTTGTCTTCCCCAGGTATAAGCATGTTTGGTTTGTTACAATTTAGAACAACAGATTTGACAGTTGTTACTAAAATCAACAATTTAGATTTTTTTTGTGTTAAGTACTCTGATATATTCTCTTTTAGGTTCTACTTCTTATCTAATGATGAGCTGCTAAAAATTTTGGCCCAGACAAGAAACCCCCAGGCTGTGCAGCCCCATCTCAGGAAGTGTTTTGATGCCATTATACGGCTTGAGTTTGCTCTGCTGCCTGAACATGCTTCTGGTGCTCCAGAAACTTTGCTGGAAGCTGGTGAACAGCAGACAGTCTATAGCAAAGACATCCTAAACATGATTTCCCCTGAGGGGGAGAAGGTCAGTTTTGTGTGAAGTCCCTTCTGTTTTATCTGTTCTATCTCCTTACTTTAGTTTAAGCAGTTAAACTTGACACGCTTCTTGAATAACACCACTGTTCTCTCTCTTAGCAGCCATTAATTGCTAAGAATTACCAGTAAACAGGTTCTTAAATTATGAAAAAAATGAAATTCAGGGAAAAAAATAATACTTTACATTGGGTAGTTTTAAGAACAACGAAGTTGTTAGGTTTTTTACAAACATAATAAAATTGGATAACTGATACATCTGATTGAGCTTACTGGCCCCCTTCTGCATTAGAGGCATTGTGTGGCTACTAATTCTTTATTGATCTTTACCTAGTATAGGATCCATTGGTCCCAAGTTGAAGTATTAGGACATTTTGTAAAATACAAAACAGCACAATTGGATTTGGTAGCTCAAATTCTGCATCAAAGATGATAAACAATATTAGAGTGCAGCGGATTCTTTGTTTGCATTGATTTCTCAATCACGCCCTCTATCACAAATTGGCCTTGCCAATAATAACCACAGGTTTTTCACGCTTATCTTTTTTGGACACAAAAGGCAAATCAAGGACAGTATGTCCAGAAAACAATCATACAACCACAACCTTAAGTATACTTGAATATGTCATTCTGTGTGTAAGTGTAGGTTGGTTTGACCAAAGGCCTGAAGGCCACGGGCAATGTAGAAGAATGGCTTTGCAAGGTGGAGGAGGCAATGTACTCCTCACTGCAGCGCCTCAGCAAGGCTGCCATTGCAGACTACCAGGTGAAGTCCAGAGAGGAATGGGTAGTGGCTGGGCATCCATCACAGGTATAAACATAGAGGCATACATAAATACACAAATTATGTTACTTTAAAATCAAACACTTTTTAGATTTTTAAGTAACAGACTTGTGTACTATTGTTTGATAATATTTCACACTAAATATATTATATTTTATTATATTATATATTTTGCAATAAATTTAATTTTAACCAATATTATTTTACAGGAATATATTCTTTAGTTTGTCTTTGTTTTCAACAGGTGGTGCTTACCATCTCCCAGATGATGTGGTGCAGGGATATGGATTCCTGCCTGGAGGGAGACCATGACCACTTTGCTGCCCTGGAGAAATTTGAACTTGCTAACTTTGAAGTAAACACTATATTTATTACCTCTATAAGTTAAGTACTTGCCTTTTTCCTAATTGGCTTGTGAGAAATGCAGATAGTTAGTCTATTGAAGATAAAAAAGGTAAAATCAAAGCTAACTTATGTTTCCCTGAGAATTACTGCTTTTCTAACCTTAACTTTACTACCCATTCATTTTGTGTGGTTGTGTGCGTTACTATGCATGTGCAATTGTTTGGGTGTATTCAGAGGCTGAATGCCCTGGCAGCACTGGTTCGAGGAGAGCTGCCTACTTTGCATCGTAGTATCATCACTGCCCTCATCACCATTGACGTCCATGCCAGAGACATTGTCACAGATCTAGTTTTCCAGAAGGTAACTACAATGTAGGAAACACATATTCACACCAGGAAGTAACATTGGCTTGAAATTATAGGCTCATCTATTGACAGAGATTTTTCAGGTATCAAAAATACTTGTGACAACTCAAATTCTAAGACTAACTTCAGCCCTCTTTTTCAGGTGGACACAAGGTCTAATTTTGAATGGCAGAGACAGCTGCGCTACTACTGGGACATGGACCTGGACAACTGTATTGCCACAATGGCTTTGTCTACTTACATTTATGGCTATGAATACCTGGGTGCCTGTCCTAGACTGGTTATCACACCCCTTACGGTAACATATAAACACTTGCTGATACTCAGACCAACATCTATGACCAGTACATAAATTATATGAATAAACCTGTCCCAAAACTTAATGAAACCTATGTTGAACACAATCATTTTTAGTACATTATGTTGAATTCGGCTGCATTAAGACCAAATGCAAAACATATTCAATCTTCATCAAGTGGCATGGCTTCAACAGATTTTAATCCACATAGACCTGTATAGAAAAATACATACTTCTTAAACAAGCTACTAAATCTCTTTAGGGAGCTTATAGTGCACCATAAAATGTCTGTCATGCAAAGGCTAGAACTGAAAATTTGGCATATTTTGGGATGTAGTATAGTTTTTGTTAATTTGTCAATTGTAAATATTTTGTTTTACTCAAATGATCTCAATTGCTCAAAGTGTTCCACATCTCTTTCCTTTTCTGATATGCAGGACCGTTGCTATTTATGTCTGATGGGGGCTCTCCAGTTAGACCTGGGAGGTGCTCCAGCTGGGCCAGCTGGAACAGGCAAAACTGAGACTACCAAGGACCTTGCTAAAGCCCTGGCAATACAGTGTGTGGTCTTCAACTGCTCTGATGGACTTGACTACAAGGTAAGCAAGAACAAGCTGTAATCATTAATAACCCACACCTGATAGAGCATGTTCTCTTTAATGACCCATTTATTCTCATGCTGTCCCACTTGTCTTTAACGACTTGAGCCGTTTTCACATATGCACTCCGGATAATATCTAGATAATTACAGGAGGACTGCTCCGGAGATTCTCCCGACCTAGCCGTTCACATTGCCTTTATATCAATGCTATGTGTAATCAAATGGAATGACAACATCCACAAAAGAGCGGATAACAACATACTGACGAACAGAAAACAGAATGCAGCCGTTTAATTACGTGCACAGAGATCGTAGCGGTCGCGTTCAGATACTTTATGCACCGTGCAGCAGTTACTGTGTATAAACGTCATTCTCCTTCTATTGGCTCAAGGCGAATTCTCTGGAGTATATGCTGCTGCGTTCAGACATCAGCTCACCCAGACTTTCTGCGGACAAATTACTAGGGGTATGGCCGGAGAAACTCCGGGTCAAGTCTGCGCGAAAAATTTGGCTGATTGCGTTCACATATACCCTAAAGCCCCTCCGGTTAGCCTAATCTCCGGAGTTTTTCAGGAGATTTTCGTATGTGTGAAAAGGGTTTAAGATAGCAATATTGCTAAACTCTAGAATGTGCAAGTTTAAGTACACAAAGACAGTGCAGAACACTTGTAAAAAACAGTTGAAAATACAAAAGTATATATGTCAGCTTCTAAATGACTCAAACCAGACGTGATCCACTCCTCTGTGTTCTTGAAACATTTTTCTATAACTTACGCCTTTCACTCTGCACGAAGCACATAAATCCATAGAGGTTATGCACTTGACGTCATAGTAGGTGGGTAGTCTGCAGTTACAGCTGCTTGGTGGCTGAAAGCTCATACTGGTGTCAGGAAAACGTAGGAGTAAGCAGTTAGCGGCTTTAATTCTTAGTGCCTGCTTAGGCTGTGTTCATATTTGACTTATTTTTTCAGAAAAAAGCGCTGCCTTCAGCGCCTTTTGAGCTCTTCTGCGCGAGTGTTCTGTAACCTTAACTATAACCTTTTAATTTTTTTAACGTGAAAGATAAGGGACTGTCAGCAAAGAACAATCACCAGTAGTTTGATTTAAAATCCACCTTTCTATTGATGTTAAAAGTAGTATTTGCAGTTTTTGTGAGGTTTGTAATTCTCCCACAAACCAGGCTGTTCTCACTACATACGGTAGTCTCCTTACTATACTTTATATCTCCCTACAACAACTAAGGCAGGTTGAGAAGTTTGTCATTGCCAAGTTGGGCCAAGATTACATGTTTTTTTTTTTGGTTACAGTGAAAGTCTCAGATTGTCTCAATATGCCCACTTTATTAAACACTACTGAGACCAAGTTATTATTATTATTATTATTGTTATTATAATTATGTTGTATGGTTTCATAATTTTGTATTGATGTAATTTATTTAATCAGAATTAACCTTTATTTCTAGATGATGGGGCGCTTCTTCAGTGGGCTTGCTCAGTCAGGTGCTTGGTGTTGTTTTGATGAATTTAACAGAATCGACATTGAAGTGTTGTCTGTCATCGCTCAGCAGCTCATAACCATAAAAAACGCCAAAGCTGCTAAGGTACACACATGTACACACACATAAACACCCCTGTTCACTATAGACATTTCACAATATCCTTTTTATACAATGTTAGCAGGTAGTGTAAGATATTTACAGCCAATACATAAAATACACAAGATAAATAAAATGACACAACATGAGAAAAAAAGAATTACGTCTAGATTCATAAGCATGTTATATAGTACTATATAACAATAAGACAGCCTTTTGTCCCGAACAAAAATAGATAAATAAATAAAAAAAACAACAACAACAACTACCTTTTGGGCTTATAGTTCAATCTACCATCCATCTGTTCATTATTCACTAACTACCTGATATTCTAATGCCAATGATCACTATGAAGCTCTTAATCAGAAAAAAAGGCTCACCTGAGGATACAAATCAGACACCAACTATATTACAAAGAACGACAGTTTAAATCCATTAGAACAATAACCGTAAAGGTCAGAGGCACACTATTAACTATTATCACTCACCAATGCTATTAATTCCTGATCAGCAGAAGTGTTGCCCCTTAATGAATTGGTCTGCAATTATATCCAAGTAACTATTTTGTGTCAAACTCTTTTGACAATTCAGTATAGCAACAGATTCAGTCGTGCTTGCCCCATTGTGCATCGAAGATAGTTTTTCAGGCACCGCAAGCCAGAAAATGACCTTTCTGAAGTGCAGGATGTTACAGTCAGTGTGAGATTCACAAGTTTGGTGTGCTTGTTTTTAGCAGCATCATAGGCTATTCATGGGAATTTTACTTTCCAGCTAGCTTTAATGAATACAAAATGATACTGCTGCATCTTTGAACCTCTCATTTAACAAAAAAAAATGATTAAAGTAATACCTTGTGACATCATAAATTTTACTTTTTTACCGTTCCTAGCTGTTTTAATTTATTTATTGATACGTAAAGAGTTTCTTTCTAAAAGCAGGGTTAATTGAATCCGCAAGTAAAGTAGTCTCAGCTGAAGACATAATAAAAATTCAAATAAAAGCCTAGACATTTCTATTTTCAAATGCGAAATAAAGGTATTTCAAACATGCTATTAACGATTGAAATTTCCGAATAATCGCGATTTAATTTTTATTGTTTGATTGATAGCCCTTGTTTTGTTTTTTTACATAACACTCATAAACAAGCTCATCTAAGCCCAAGTCTGTGCTATGCAGATGACAAGGTTTCGATTTGAGGGCCAGGAGATCAAGTTGGTGATGACCTGTGCTGCATTCATTACCATGAACCCTGGCTATGCTGGAAGAACAGAGCTACCTGACAACCTTAAAGCTCTCTTTAGACCTGTAGCCATGATGGTGCCAAACTACGCACTCATTGCTGAGGTAACGGACTCTTTCTATATGCTTTTTTGTGATTTTTTTTCTACATCATAGGGTGTAATCCTTTGTTCCTTCTCTCCCCTCAGGTGATTTTGTACTCAGAAGGGTTTGAGTCAAGTAGAACCCTAGCAAGGAAAATGACCCAGATGTATAAGCTTTGCTCTGAGCAGCTGTCCCAGCAGGACCACTATGACTTTGGCATGAGAGCTGTCAAGTCTGTCCTGGTCATGGCAGGGTCAGTTCCTCACTCTCGTACATCTGTAAGATATCCAATATGTAAGATATCGTCTGAATTAAATCATGAAATGACTTCACCAAAACATCAGACATTAAGGAAGCAGGCTATGTTGTGCTGGCTTCTCTGTCAACAACGCAGCAGCCAGTACATCCTCCTTCTAAGTTTTGATCCCATTGTGGAATGTTTTTTTTTTTTTCTTTTATCAGAGAAGTAGGCAGCACCTCCCACATGTCCGTATTGCCCCTCACCCCTTGGTTTGCCTGGCAAACGGCAAACTAACAGGTGTTGCAGCGAACCGGTTCAGATATTACTGATTCTACCTGAGCCAAAAAGCCTAAGTGTTTTTCTAATAACGACCAGTACACATGGTTAGAATTAGGATAAATATTGAATATGCTTTTAAAAATGAAGAGAGATTAGAGATTAGAAAGCAGAAAAGGTTTCTAGACTGATACAGAGCTTATTAAACACAGAAACTTCCGTGTCAGCAACATGGCAACCTTGAGCATATTGATTGTAGGGAGGAGGGGGCGGAGCTATCTCCAATGTTTTGAATTTGGACTGCAGTATCCATTTTAAACAATGCATGTCCAAGTTCCATATTGATCCTTTAAAGGCTTTATATGCGATTTTTCACACTTAAATATAATAGAAATCAAGTATATCCTCTGAAAATAACTCTGTGAGTAATGACTGTCTACAATGGGTGTAACACCCGAGTTCCACTGTCTGTGATGTTTTCCGAGTTTTCCGAGTCATATTTTCAGTTTGCTGACTCCTCCCCCCTGAGTCACTGCTTAACTGTGTTTCTAGATCACGCTCATTTCGGGTAAATTGACATGCAGTGTGAAGATACAAGCATAATAAAGATCACCAGCATTAGCATGCTAACACAACAATGCACCACGAGTTGTTTTGGGTTCATGCTGGTGCTCAAGGGCGACATCTGCTGGATCAAAAAAAAAAATCGCGTATAAAACCTTTAAAGGGGCCAGATGAACCATTGTGACTGACACACACTCACAATACACAAATACATGCCCTTGCTGACAGTACATATATATCCAATTTGTGCTGCAAACATGAATAGAATAGGATTTGATTGATTAGATGTTACCATATATTTTTACATTTAGCGCACAATTATCATTGTAACAAATGAAATTGTATACATGTGATTAAATAGATAAAGGGGTAAACTGTTGAAAAACACCAAATCTTCCTTGCTGTGATCATTACTGACAATTGAAAAGAAGCACTTCTTCATTCAAACCCCAGTTGCCATCTGTTTGAAATTGCTTAACATAGTATAATATCATACCTCGTGTGTAAAGATGTAATCAAAGTGATGCATTTATCTGATGGTGATTAGGTGAAGATCAGGTTACTGTTGAATCTGGCAGGTGATTTATTGGTTGCCTTTGACTACATATTACTCCTCTGAGTAAGTTCTTGTTCTATGTTATCTCAGGTCTCTGAAGAGAGATAACCCCCTCCTTGATGAGACAGTGGTTCTTATAAGAGCACTAAGGGATTCAAACCTGCCTAAGTTCCTTGTTAATGATGCTGTGCTTTTTGGGTAAGTTTGATTAGAAAGTGCATCTTAATTATGGTGATCCAAATGCAAACAAACTGAAATGCAAACAAAATGTAAAATGTAAAAAAAACAAAAACGGTTGTTTCATATTTAAATGATCATTTTTTTTATTGTGTATGAACTTTATGTGTGTATGAACCCCTCTAGTGGAATACTATCAGACCTCTTTCCTGGTGTTTGTATCCCTGAACATGACTATGGTGTCCTACATTCAACCATCCTGGAGTCTCTGGTTAAGCGAAACCTGCAGCCACTGCCTAGCATGACCAAGAAGGTAAGAGGGGGGAAAGAGTATTAGTATAAGTATAACAATATGTCCTTATGAATACATTTTACCTATGTAAAACAATTTCAGTGTAATTCATACATTTTAAGATATATTATATTTTCTCACAATAAACCTCCCAGTGAATGTATTTGTCCATTTCTCTGTAATTTTAAAGTTCACTGCCTTGTCTGTAATACTCATCCAAAAGCCTATTTTCTTCTGTTTCTAATGATAACTGTTAAACAGATCACTAATACATTTCAAAATTAACAAACACATTTCTTCATCTAAAGGCTAACTCAAAATCTGCATGTTTATATAATCATTCTGACAATTAATTTCACATATTACCAGTCATTGCCTTGTTCTCTCTTTCTGCTATTATACAACCAGGTGATCCAGTTGTATGAGACCATGATAGTGCGCCATGGTGTAATGTTGGTAGGACCAACTGGTGGAGGTAAGACCACTGTCTACACCATCTTGGCCGACACGCTGGAAACCCTCTACCGTAAAGGATACAATGATAGCAACCCCTTCTATCAGCTTGTCAAGACTTATGTTCTCAACCCCAAATCTGTTACTATGGGAGAGCTCTATGGAGAGGTATTGCAGTCAAGGACATGTTACACAACTGCCTCTCTCCTTTCCTCTATATTTTAATTTATTTTCCACCTCAACACATCAGGTGAATCCATTAACACTGGAGTGGCTGGATGGTCTAATGGCACTAAGTGTCCGTGATGCAGTCAACGACACCAGTGATGACCACAAGTGGGTGATCTGCGACGGGCCAGTTGACGCCTTGTGGATTGAGAACATGAACACCGTGCTGGATGACAACAAGATGCTCTGTCTGGCAAACAGCGAGCGCATCAAACTTACTCCATCCATACATATGGTGTTTGAGGTTAGAGCTTAAAGGAGCAATATGTAAGATATGTACTGAATGGAATCATAAAATGACCTTACTGTATCATCAGACATGCTATGTTGAAGTGCTGGATTCTCTGACAACAGTGCAGCAGCCAGTATGTCCTCCTTCTAAGTTTCGATTCCAGTCCGGAATTGTCTGTACTTGTTTTGACCAGAGAAGGTAGCTGTTTTTAGGTCACCCCTACACAGCTGTTTTGGGTGCCCCTCAGTTTGCCAGGCAAATAGCAAACCAACAGGTTTTTTCAGCAATGAAAGAGGGCAAGCGAACTGGTTCAGCTATAACTGATTCTACCCGACCTAGAGCCTCTACATTTTTCTAATAAGCCTCACAATGTAGACACGTGGTAAAACTAGTATACATTTGTAGATGCTTCTGAAAAATGGAGAGAGGTTAGTATGCAGAAAGTTTTCAATAGAGATGCAGAGCTAGCTAAACACTAAAGCTTCCATGTGCACGACATGATAACCCAAATGTGTATCGACTCTAGGGAGGAGTGGACAGGACAATTCTCTCCAATGATTTGCATCTGGACGGCAGTATCCATTTTAAACAATAAGTTAACCAAGTTACATATGGCTCCTTTAATTAAGTCACATTTGTCACTTTCCTAATTCATATTAACAGTGATTAGCATAAGTCCAGGTCTTAAACTAAGTATCATATTCTCTACTTTAATGAATATGGTTTAATGATAATGGTTTTTAAGCATTTTGTGCTCTGAGACCATCATATAATCCTGTGTTTTTCAGGTCCAGGACTTGGCTGTTGCATCTCCAGCCACAGTCAGTCGTTGTGGGATGGTATATATTGATCCAGATGAGCTCAAGTGGATGCCATTCGTCCTGACATGGATCAGTGGTCTTGGAGCAAAGGTCTTAATCTCTGTTGTTCCCAGATTTCAAGTGCCATGTTTGAAATTACAGAGAGGGTATATGCATTTTTATTGTTGTAAAATATGCCCTCTGAAGCATGTTTGCTTAAGTGCTTCCGTAGCTGTCATGTTGTCCCACTGGTTAGTGTTAGTACATGCAGTATAGTATATAGCGCAAGTCTCCAGAAGGCTTTCTATTTTCAAATTGTTAAATATCCAAGCTGTAGGCACCATTTTAACAACAAATGCTCTAACCCAGTGGTTCTGAAAGTGGGGGTCGGGAGATGCCTTCGAAAAACAAATACAAACTGGAAATTACTTGAAATTACATATTTTACCCATTATTGTGAAATTACATACAAAAATGTTGTTTAATTATTTTAAGGCTGCTGTATTTTTTAATGTTGTTCTAATGTCAGTGTTTGGATAGGCCCATTAGTGCGTGCTGCTGTGTGCAACGTTATGCTTTAACCACTTCCATGGACGGAGGGGGTCCCCGGTCTCGCATCGTTATTTTGGGGGTCTCGGGATGAAAAGTTTGGGAACCCCTGCTCTCACCTATCTTTTATTTTTTACTGACATCTAATATAAGAAGCAGGGGAACTTTAGCACAAGCATTACTGAATGTAAATTTTTATCTTAATGACAGCACATCAACATTAAAGTTTATAGCTTGCATCATTAGACCTGAGCCATTACAAGTTACTGAAAACTGCAGTTAGAATGGGTAATCCCTTCGCTTTTATGTTGTCAATTTTTTTATATAGATTTATGTAATCTATCATTTAAAAAAAGGCTTACTTTGTCTAAAATGTTTCTGCTTTTATACATTTTATTGTGTTCATTTATTTTACTAGTTTGAGTTTTGCATTGAACTTATCTGTTTTATGACACTTTTATTTTTTTACAAAACCGTGGCGTTTTGGGAGTCAGAGTTATAAGATTTTTAATAAGTATATAATGATTTACTCTGAGCAACGTTTACTGAAGCAGTCTGTCTCTATGCAACTCTATGGGGCAGGGTAAGCCTTCTTTTTTTTAACACTATCCTCTTGGCTAAATAGCTTAACTTCACTAAGCTTGGCATATTAATGAATAGATTCTGGCAGTTTGGTAAACAAAGGTAATAAGCTTCCATTTTTTTCCCATATACATTGGCTTTATGCTAAGCGAAGCTGGATGCAGCTCAAGTTTTTGCAGACATATTCTTGAAAAGTGCCTATTTACTCAGCTCTTAGCATGAAAATGATTAATCCTCAGTTTTTCCAGTGTGAAAATATGCATTATATGAGTCCCTCACTCTTGGCCTGGTCTGAGGTTACAGTCCAGGGTCTGCATTAAACTGAAGGAAACCCTGAACATTTTCCTAGACTTATTAACTCTGTCTTAGTAACTTGAAGGAAAAGTAATTAAATTGCTTTTTTGATTATGCAGCTGCATTTTTTTTACCCTCTTCTATCTGAAACCTTTTCACTATGACTATCTCTATCCCTGCTCTCAAGCTCCCAGATGCAGTTCAAATATACCTACTGGAGCTGTTTAAGCAGTATGTGGAGAAGGGTCTTCAGTTTGTGCTAAAGCATTGTACCCAGGCCATTCGCCAGGTGGACATCAGTAAAGTCACCACTCTGTGCTCCCTGCTGGAGGCACTGCTGCTGGGAAATGGAGGGCCAGACCTCAAAATGGTACATTTTTGAGGTCAACAGGTTTTACTGTTGCTTTAGTCTCAGGACATTTTTATAGAATATCTCAGCACTGTTTTTGTGGGAAAGATCCAATGACAAAGAAGCATCTATGTTTAAGCCACAGAAGACATAAATACAACCAATGGATGATAAGACTCTACGACTACATAAAGTGACAATAGCATAATTTGGGTTAGTGTATACTTGAACCATTCCCTTACTTACTGAGTAATTCCCTGCTTGATGTCTGTGTGTTGGTTTTAGGATTCCAAACAACTCAATAGTGTATTATGCCAGACTTTCATATTTTGCTACCTGTGGGCAGTAGGCGGCAACCTGACCTGTTCTCACTGGGATAGTTTTGACACATTTGTCAGGGAGCAGTTTGAAGATAACAGCAATGCTAAGGTATGTACACCTGTACACACACACTCACCATACACACCCACACTAATACCTAATGGGGACAATTGAATAATACCTAATACCTAATACCTAATGGTTTGTGCATTTTGCTGGCAATTGTATAGCGTTTGTGTTTTTGACACCTTTGGTGGCAAACTGTGCTTTACCTCTAGGCTTCTTTAATGCCTCATTTCTGATTGGCGTAGAAAATATATTTCCAACACATTTGATGCTATTAAAATAAAATATGTGAAAAAGCCTGAAAGTGAGCTAATATATAGAACATCATAGTAATATTGTAACATGATGTTTTTTACTGGACCATAGCTAAAATTATAATATATATATTTTTAAAATGATATCAGTCACTCTTGTCAAATGAAGTGCTACAAACAAGCATCCATGTGGTTCATTTTTCTGTACTGGTGTTAAAATATTATTATTATTATTTTAGGTGTTTATCATATAAATAATAAGCTTTGTGTAGAGGGAGTAAAAGTCCATTGCATAGCATTATCCTACCTTGCCCACACTTGACAATTATGAATTAACCGTTACAAGAATAACAGTTTTTACTTTTTAAGATTAAGGTGCCACATACAAATAATGAAGGTATTTTGCCTGCTCTTTTGTAATTTAAAATAACAAAGAGTAAGTTCTTTCATCTGCTTTTTGTAAAACATCTCAAGATAACATGAATTTGCACTAAACAAATAATGACTGATTGATGGATTGAGAGAAAAATAGATGAAAACAGTGGAGGCTGACATTACTGGATGTCTTTTGGCCTTCTGGAAAATAGAAAGCTCATTGTTTAGGCTGGTACCAGCAGTAGATTGATAATGAAATGTCTTACTGACAGGGGCAGAACACATTCAGGCTGGAAAATTTCTCCCTTACCAGAGGGTGTAGTGAAAACACGTAAAAGCATATGAAGACTGCAGAATTTGATTTAAACATGATCAACTTGAGCTGATGTTTTTGTTTTGTTCAGTTATATGAATTGGAATCTTAGTTAGAGAGCTGTTAGCATGAAAATGTTTTTGCATACACCTCAACAATATTGTGAGCAAATACTAATTCAAGTGCCACAAGGAAAACGCCAAACTAGTAAAAATAAGAAACTAAAATCAAGAATGAGTTTCCTTTAGGCATGGGCATTGGGAAGGCTTTGGATCAGTGGTAAAGTTGTTCGTCTCTTATGATGGGGAACTCGATCCCCAGCTCCTTCAGCCACATGACGATGTGTCCCTGAAACTCCTTCGTCAGTGGCGTATGAAGCATGCTTGTAATATTGATGGACAATTTACATAGAAGCCAAATCACACACAGAATAAAGAAGGCATATTCATGTATTTTTGTAAATTCTTGACACTATTGTGTTTTTTAATGCATTTATTTGGGTAAATTAATTTCATTCACATGTGCTGTCTAGCTGCCTAAGTGTGGAACCTTGTGGGGTGTGTACATGAACTTTAATCACAAGTGGCTGGAGTCATGGGAGAAGGTCATCCCTTCATTTAAATACAACAAGGAGCAGCCCTTTTTTGAGATGCTGGTCCCGACCACAGACACTGTTCGCTACGGCTACCTGATGGAGAAACTGTTGTCTGTGCAACGTTCTGTACTCTTCACAGGTGAAACTGGAGTGGGGAAGGTGAGAAGTTATTTATTTATTTCAAACTGTTCCAACACATGTCTTACTTATGACATACTGTCTTGTACCACATTTATCAGACCAATAATTTAGCAAGGAAACCTGGGCAGTAGACTCTGCTGAATTTTATTTGCCCGCTTATGTACCCAAGAATACACAAAAGGGTTGTATTCTGGTGGAGAGAGAAACAATCATGAGCCCTTCAGCACAGCTGATGAGCTTTTGCAGAATTTACGTAAATCTCTGGGTTACTTTTTGAACCTGGTAAGCCAGGACCTGTATATCTTTTCTGCTTGAGTATTGGTTCTTTTTATGCAACTTTGCCAACATTAAGTGAGAAAAAACAAGAACCAATGGAAAGGTTGTAACATAATCTCATTCGAAGGTTTAAAAAGAAAAATCTGTTTACAGAAAAGTATGTTTACATTTTATTTATTTTTTCTCTTATGTTATTTGTTTTAGTTTCATTCACTGCTACTTGAAAAACACTTCCCAAAGTCAGCATTCACTTGTTGCATGCAGAGGACCACAGACACTCATTGTTTATGTTTTAGATAAGAATCTTAAAATCTTTGTACTTCACATCTTTGTGCCCTTACACAGGGACAACATGTGTTGTTGATTTAACAATATATTTGGCAATTGATGCCAAATGAAAAACGTTTCTGGTGAGTTTATGTTCTGACACCAAGGAAGCATTGGATAGACAAAAAGCAATCTCTGGGTCAAATTCTGAGAAAGGATTCAATTAATCTTAAGAATTGACAAAATACACTAAATATAAATACACTAAATCTATGATCTTTTGTGCTGGTTTATTTTGCTAAACCAAAGATCCTTGAAGTTTCGTATTGAATGAATAAGTGAAGCTTTTAAAAAGTATGACACTTCAAGCTACAAAAGTTTTGTTGAAATGCTTATGCGTCTGTCCCTCACAGTCTGTACTGGCTCGAGGCCTTCTAAATAGTATCCAGGAAAAGGCAGGGTACCTTCCGGTCTTCATCAACTTCTCTGCTCAGACCTCCTCTGCTCGAACACAGGAGATTATTGAGTCCAAGCTGGAAAAAAAGAGGAAAAACCTTCTGGGTAATGTTTGACAGTGTCATTACAACAGTCATTTATCAATTGCAATATAGAACAAAAACAAAAAACATTGAAATAATTTGTAAAAACTTTCCAAATTGGTTGGTAGTAATTGTAGTTAATTACGCCAAAAGTCTAAAAAAAACACTATTGTTGCATGTTTCAATTAGCTGGTCTTTACTTTTCTCCTTTGTCAGTCTTAAATGCATACAGTATCTTTCTTTAATTGTATTTATCAACCAAATCAACTTTTGACCCATTTTTCCTTCTGTTTTTATCTCTTTACTTTTCCGACATTCTACTTTAGGTGCTCCTGGTAACAAAAAGTTAGTAGTCTTTGTTGATGATCTTAATATGCCTAAGCTGGACAGTTATGGATCTCAGCCACCTATAGAACTCCTGCGTCAGTTCCAGGACTTTTCTGGCTTCTATGACAGAAAAAAATTCTTCTGGAAAAAGATCCAGGTATAAATGTGTAGCATCTGGGAGCTATATAAAGCATACTAAGATGGAGATGAAGTCACAGTTTGTTGTCTTTGCTGGCATCTATTGTAATTGGCTTTAGAAGCTCATTTTTCTTTTTACCTAAATCTAACAGAGATGGTTTGGAATATTCTTCGTCTTCATAATCAAATTCCTCTTTACTGCTAACTTTTTTGGGGTATTTTCATCCTAGTCAATGATATTGGTAAGCCATAGTAACAGTTTACTTTTTCTGGTGAATAAACCACAACTAGGTGATGGATGATGCTCTTGATTTTATCCGAAAAAGTTGTGGCTGCACCCAGTTTTTAATACAAACAAACACTGAAAATGCAAGGCATTGGTTGGCCCTAGGCTCAAACACCAAAGTGTTTAGTCGTTCAGGAAGAGATGAGGACTTACAAGCATGTTTGAGACTTTCTACTGCCGACATAGACCTATTTAGACGACTAAAACAAAAGTTAATGAAAAAGAGTAAATCATGAAAATCTATTCAACTGAAATCCAATTCTGCAGTAGTGCAACACAATATGCAAGTTACATGTGTTGTGTTAAAAATAAGATCTCTCTCATCTAAAGCACAATTTTTATAATTTCACATCAGAGCATATAAATATTTAATTTCTCTAACTAAAACCTTGAGGCACCAACGGTGTTGGTAGAGATGCAACTGTTCTTAAATTTTGCCTTTTAATTAAACCAAGACCCCAAACATAAATATACCAACAAAATTGTATTTATTCTACCTTAAAGTGGCAGTAGGCAACATAAACATTCCAATGAAAAAATTAAAAAGAAGATGTTGCTAATATATGTAACCAGAATTTTAATAAAACATAATTTTACCTACTCTAGCTTTAATTCTCAGAGTTAATAGATTTTTTCTTTTTTGCATTTGTTAAAGGGAGAGAAAAATTGAGAGGCACAACTAAATCCCATGCTGGTTGTAAAAAACTCATAATTAAAGAGTGGATCACTAGAACTAAGTTCGAATCATTAAGTTATATTTATATTTATTTATTTATATTTTAAACTCTGTAGCACTTTGAGATTTTTGGCCAAACATCTAAATCTTTCTTGCCAAAAATCTAAAGTGTGTTATAGATAAAATGCATTATTATTATTATTATTATTATTATTATTAATAATAATAATAATAATAATAATAATAATACGCATTTTGATTTAATTATCCATCTCTAGTTCCAGCCCATCAGATATGTAAATTTGCTGATTGTCTATTAGCTATGTAACTTGAAAATCTTTTACAGTTAGGACTGTTACAGAACAATTACTTGTGACTGCAACATTTTCCTATATTTGGGTTTGGTCCTGTTGGACCTTCTTTGTTACCCTTCATGTCTTTTACATTGTAACAAATCATCTTTGAATTTACTCTGCCTTTCTTTTCTGACCTACAGGAAATGATCATTGCTGCAGCATGTGCTCCTCCAGGAGGGGGACGTAATCCAGTTACCACACGATTTGTTCGACATTTTAGCATGCTGTGTATTCCCACACCTTCAGAACACAGCCTGAAACAGATCTTCAAAGTGAGAATACAAACATGCACAGACAAGCGCACATTAATACGGCAAGGATTGCTGCCCTCATTGACTTTTCTTCTTCTGTTACAGATTTAATAAATTATTATATTGAGTATCTTTGACTCTAGTCCATAGTTGTACTAGTTGTACATACTAGTTTTACATAGTTGGGTTGTTACTGGTACTCTGAAATTGTATATCTGATTTACTAATTTACTCTGTTGAATATTACAAATTAAATTAGACACTGAAAAACTTTACCCATAACAAACCATTTGCTTCTAAACTTTGCTTGTTCCTGCTCTCTTTTTTATTGTTTCATTGTTTTATTGTTTCTTCCTTTCACCAATTGCCCTCTGTTCTTAACAATTTATTCCTTTTTTCATGTTTGTTATGATGCTTTCCAACCCTCTTAAGGCCATCTTGAATGGATTTCTTAGTGAGTTTTCCCAGGAGGTAAAGGACTGTGCTGGTCAGATTGTGGATGCAGCTGTGGAGATATACAACCGTTTGAGTGTTGACCTGTTGCCCACTCCAGCTAAGTCACACTATGTCTTCAATCTCCGTGACTTATCCAAATGTGTCCAAGGTGAGGTATGTGTAGATACATATGCATACACACACATTCAGAACTCCCCCTGACACCTCTGCAAAGATGAGTTGTGGTTCAGAGGTAGGATTGGCAGACTACATCTGGTAGTGTCCATTGGCAAGACACTGAACCTTTAACAGCTTCCGAATGCATTGCTAATAGCTAATGAATGCGTGGGAATGTGAATTCCAGTAGGCTGCTTTAGGGTGTCTCACCCTAGGGTGTCCTTAGCCAAGACACTTAACCCCGAATTGCTCCCGCTGCTTCGGTGGCGGTGTATGAATGGATTAGTAACTTCTGATGGATGATACTACATAGCAACCTCTGTCATATGGGTGTGAATGGGTGTGAATGGGTTGGTGTGACATGCAGTGTAAAAGCGCTTTGAGTAGTCAGAAGACTAGAAAAGCACTATATAAGCTCAAGTCCATTTACCATTACCCTCACCAGTTCCTTAGATGATTGCAGACATGATCAATTTGTCTCTATCAACGTCTCCATCCAACGTACCCTGGTCAATTAAGTAACATAATTTTACTTTTTTGTAGTGCCTTGCCTTGATTTAGGCACTTTATCTAACAATGACTGTATCAAGCATTCACTTCCCCACTTACCCCATCAAGGATGCGAAGGATGGAACCCCAAACTTCTCCTTAATGCCATGCCATTGACATAAATAATAAAATTGTCATTGGTTTAGTACTGACAAGAAGTCTGGCAGCCTTTGTGAAATGGTGAATGATTTTTCAAGTCACAAAAAGAGCAGGTCTAGACCATACTCTTTGTTACTCTTTGTTATATTATTTACAAAGACCCAACATTAATCCACAATGAGCACCATGAGCACATCACTAAGCAACATTTATCAAAGTTACAGTAGCAAGGACAAACTGTCTTTAAAAGGCAGAACAGCCTTCTGCCGAAACTGTGTTGGGGATGAGGGGAGACAGAGGGAGATGCAGAAAGAGAGAGACAGAACAACAATGAATAAAATAGATTTATAGCTACATTGCCAGTCATAATGGTACAGTGTAGTATTAGCAGTAACAGTTAAGTGTGATAATATTGATCAGTCTATTAACATTAGCAACTATAATGATAATGAAATGGGGAGGACTGATTATGTTGAATATCACAGTTCTTCAACTGAGCAGCTCAACGATGCACTTAATTACATCCACAATTCACCATTTTTATACCCTGAGCAAATCAGGGACTGGGCGAAATGACATATACACTTGGTTTAGTACTTTTAGATCCTAAATTGTCTGTCTTAAGTACAGCACCCAACAGAAGAGTGCCAAACCCTACTTTATACTGTCAAACTTAGGTTTACCCAAATGCATATGCTGCATTGATATCCTGCTTATCACATTACCCATGTTACTGTTGTCTGTGGCATTTATAAAATACAGTTAGTTAAAAACAAATAAAATTCAGTCATTTGAATATTATATTCACCAAGATGGCCGATTACCAATTAACAAATTCATGCAACCTGGAGCCCTTAAGGATGATATTGAATAGAATAGTAATGCATATGTATTTACAATTATATGTTAATATAATGACTAAATCCTCTCCTGATATATAGGTATACTGCAGTGTGAGCCGAGTCAAGTGGGAGACAAGAACCAGATCTTCCGTCTCTTCTGCCATGAGTGTCAGCGGGTTTTCCACGACCGACTCATCAACAATCAAGATAAGATGTATTTTAATACCATCCTCGGTGAAATGTCTGGTAAGAACCTAGTCAGAAAGACTGTCTCGTGGCTTACTCTTCTAAACCCACAAACGTTTAAAATCTGGTACATTTTGGACTCCAAAGTACTTAATTTTTTTGTTCCATTTTACTAGTTTAAGAGCAGTTCATTTTTGACCCTTCTCTTCTTTCTGCTAGGCAAATATTTCAGCTTTAACTTGGAGCCCTCATTCTTTGTGACTCAGCCTATTATATTCGGGGACTTTATCAAGGTCAGGTTCTGTCTTTTTTCAAGGAAATTGCTAATAATTAATAAAACATTTGATTTGTATGTCTAAAGTTATAAAATGATTGTCATTGCTCTTCACAACAAATATCTGTAGTTTGGTGCTGAAAAAGAAGACCGTCTGTATGAGGATCTGACTGACATTGATAAGATTAAGGCTGTGCTCCAGGACTATCTTGATGATTATAACTTGACCTTCTCCAAGGAAACCAAGCTGGTTTTCTTTCAGGATGCCATTGAGCATGTCTCCAGGTACATGCATGCAAACTTGCGACACTAAATTGACAGATACTCCATCAGATGTCTTCACCATAGGTGGCTAATGCTTTTTAGCTATAGTTGGTAAATAGTGTCAGACAATAGTATATAATAGTCAAATAAATACTGTTACATGCTCAAGGATTGTTTGTCTTGTAAGGACCTATTCTGTGGACCAATTACTGTTAAGTATTTGATAGCATAACTCTAAATATAAAGAGGAATTCAAAATAATTAATTTACTTGTGTGCACCCAGTTTCTGCTCATATGATTATGGGAAAACCTATCTTTTATCTTTAAACAATGCATTTAATTTACTCAAAAACATATTCTTTAACAATAGAAGTGAGTATGGGTTAGAAATGGCATAATGTGAAAGCCAACCTTATATTTTTAAACAAAACATATGATTTACTCACAAATGTATTCTTTAACAAAAAAAGTGAGTATCTGTTAGTAATTGCAAAAAGGCTTTGCCAAAATACTCTTGAAAACTTTCTCTGAGAATATACACTCACTGACCACTTTATTAGGTACAGTTGTTCAACTGCTTGTTATTACAAGTATTTATGCAGCCTATCACATGGCAACAACTCAATGCATTTAGGCATGTAGACATAGTGGTAGTGTATACATGGTCAACACGATTTTTTGAAGTTCAAACGAGCACCAGAATCAGCATGGTTGTTGGTGCCAGACGGGCTGGTCTGAGTATTTCAGCAACTGCAAATCTACTTGGATTTTCATGCACAACCATCTCAAGAGTTTAAAGAGAATGGTCAGACTGGTTCGAGGTGATAGAAAGGCAACAGTAACTCAAATATTCCCTTTGTTACAACCGAGGTGAGGTCCTTGTGTACTATTTGAGCATCATTTAAACACCACAGCCTACCTGAGCATTGTTGCTGACCATGTCAGACCCTTTATGATAACAGTGTACCCATCTTCAGATGGCTACTTCCAGCAAGATAACGCGCCATGTCATAAATCAGAATCAGAAATACATTATTAAAATTTGTCAAAATTGAACATGACAATGAGTTCACTGTACTCAAATGGCCTCCACAGTCAACAGATCTCAATCTAAAAGAGCAATTTTGGGATGTAGTGGAATGGGAGATTCGTCTCATGGATGTGCAGCCCACAAATCTGCAGCAACTGTGTGATGATATTATGTCAATGTTGACCAAAATCTCTAAAGAAATGTTTCCAGCACATTGTTGAATCTATGCCACAAAGAATTAAGGCATTTCTGAAGGGAAAAGGGGGTCCAACCTGGTACCAGCAAGGTGTACCTAATAAAGTGGTCGATGAGTGTACATGACACGTTAGTGAAACTTGTGAGCTATATCTTGTAACAACAGCATTTCCGGCTTTCTCCTTTACAAAAGACCAGGCTGTAAACATTGTTTATTTTTATTTATTTAAGGATCGCTCGGATGATTCGCCAGGAGAGAGGCAATGCCCTTCTCGTGGGGGTAGGAGGTACAGGCAAGCAGTCACTCACTCGGTTGTCAGCCCATATGTGTGGGTACTGTTGCTTTGAGATTGAACTGAGCCGAGGCTATAACTATGATAGCTTCCATGAAGACTTGAGGAGGCTGTACAAGATGGCTGGTGTGGAGGGCAAGGATATGGTGTTCCTATTTACAGATAATCAGGTGTGATATGATGACTTTGCTCTTCTAAAGATAATAAATGGACTTGAAATGATAAATTGACATGAACTTTTACAGCACTTTTCCAGTCCTCTGACTACTAAAAGCACTTCATACACTGCAGGTCACATTTACCCATTCACACCACAATTACACACTGATTGCAGAAGTTGCTATTTAAAGTGTCCATCAATAACTAATCCGATCCATACACATTACCATGCTGATTGTGCAGCAATTTTGGGTTCAGTGTCTTGCTCAAGGACAAGGACATTTTGCTGAAGATGCTAGGAATCAAATCCCTGACTTTCAATTAAGAGATGACCGATTCTACCACTGACCGACAGCCAAATAAACATTTGTAATCATGTACATAATTTTTAGTTTTGTTTGTAGTTCATGATGATTCCCAAGTGTATACAGAACTCTCCACTCTCTCTTTCCTGCCATAGATTGTGGTAGAAGAGTTTTTGGAGGATATTAACAACATGCTGAACTCTGGTGAAGTGCCTAATCTTTTTGAGAAGGATGAGCTGGAACAAGTACTTGCTGTCACTCGCCCGAAAGCCAAAGAGGCTGGAATCAGTGAAGAGAACAGAGATGAGGTAAACACAGCCATAAACACTTACTTAAACTCAATAATTCACTTGATGATTAAATTGAGTAGTCTTTTTATATTATAAAAAATTATACCAAGATTTCTTCAGTTGTGAATTCAGGAAATAAGGCTTTTTGAAGAGTTAAAAGAACACACTAGTGTGATGATAATTTTAACCAAACTTATATGGTAGTGTTTTTCAACTTTACTTGTAAAGTGCTCAAAAGATTAGGGTACGGAAAGGCTTTTTTGCCAAATCTTTTTTTTTTAAATAATATCGGGCAGCATTGAGTCATTGCAATCTTTATTTTTAGGTCTAATATGAACTAGGGGTTTTGAACAGTTATGTCTAGTCCAGTATGAGTGTGTAACTCAAAGACATTTGCCCATTTGATGCTGTATTTGGCTTATGTGTACATGGTAAATTACTCCAAGTATTTTCTGCTGTACAATTAGTTTCTGTCAAAGTCATTTGCATTTGATGCCTTAACCCTTGTTGAACATATCTCTTATAGTAATAGTCTGAACAGTGTTACCCAATTAGTACCTTCAGGTCTGCTTTTGTAATTAAATGTTCCTACCACAAAGTGTTTAACTTCACCCTTGTCGCTTTTGTAGCAGGATATGGTCTGTGTAGTTAACTTGGTGAGTGATGGAGGAGGATAACAGTCTTCATCCTTGCTTACAAATTGATTAGAATAATCAGACCATCCCATAACAAGTTCCACCCACTCTGTATCAGATGCTTAATTTCTACTCCTTCAGCCATTCAGATGTGATCAATACTGCTGACATTTCTGTGCAGATATAGCCATTGGGTCAGGGTAAAACTAGTTATTTTAAGTCAGTGTCCATGAGGGTGTCATAAAGTTGATCTGACTGCTTAGTCCAAACCCCCAGAAATTACTAATCTGTGTGTGTGTTTGTGGGGCCTTCAGGTGTTCCAGTATTTCATCTCGCGTGTACGGAAAAACCTGCACATTGTGCTGTGTATGAGTCCTGTGGGTGATGCTTTCAGGTCCCGCTGTCGAATGTTTCCTTCAATTGTCAACTGCTGCACCATTGACTGGTTTGTGCAGGTATGGATCTTGTTTTTCTGACTTTATCTACTCAAGTTTTGTTTTGGGGTGACGTAATAAAATATTTTTGTTCCTCATGTTATTTTGAATTAAGTGTGCAATTAAAGAAAACCCCCAAAACTTCTATGCACTAAAAACTGTATCCCACTTTCTCCCTGATGTTCAGTGGCCTCATGAGGCACTGCTCTCAGTTTCTCAAGCATTTTTTCAGAATGTGGAGTTTGGCAGTGATGAGCTAAAACAGAGCTTCTCAGCCATGTGTGTGGAAATACACACTAGTGCCACCAACATGGCTGAGCGCTTCTACTCAGAACTGAGACGAAGATACTATACTACGCCTACCTCTTACCTGGAGCTCATCAACCTCTACCTATCTATGCTAGAAGGGAAAAGAACAAATTTAGTGCTCGTAAGTCTTACAATTCCCGTGTTTATTGCATTTTATGTATAATTTAAACGGTGAGAAACAACCCTAACTGTATACTGATATTAAATTGGCCTGACATTAATGACTCAACATTGTTGAAGACAAAGCAGAAGATAGTTGCTGTAGGTACAGGTTTATTGTGACTTTGAACTTTTTTCTCATGTAATATCTTCTTTGGGGATGTGGCAATGTTACAGAAATATTCATTATATAGTCTGAGTGTGGGTTTATTTATTTGCAGGCCAGGGATCGTATTAAGAATGGTCTTACAAAACTCCTGGAGACCAACAAGCTTGTGGACAAAATGAAAGTAGACTTGTCTGCTCTGGAGCCAGTCCTAAAACAAAAATCCATTGATGTTGATGCCCTTATGGAGAAATTGGCTATAGACCAGGAGAGCGCTGACCAGGTGTGTGTGTGTATTTGCGTGTGTGTGAGAGGGATAATGAATTATTATAACATAATATTTGAAAACATATGGCAACTGTCTTCTCTAATGTAAAGATAAGGCTTGATACAGTTTTCTCATTTCTGAATTTGTATCTTGCAAAAAATACAATTTTCACAGGTGCGTAAAGTAGTTAAGGAAGATGAGGCTTTGGCCAAGGTCAAGGCTGAAGATACTCAAGCCATAGCTGATGACGCTCAGAGAGACCTAGATGAGGCTCTGCCAGCCCTCCAGGGTGCCAATCAGGCTCTGAATTCCCTTGACAAGGCAGACATCTCTGAGATCAAGGTGTTTACCAAGCCGCCAGACCTTGTCATGACCGTCATGGAGGCTGTGTGCATCCTGCTTAGCTGCAAGTCAGTATTCTTTCTACTATTGCAAGCAGATGTAAAAAATGTTGTCATAAATCATGTAGACTCTATGTATGTTAATAGTTTCACAATGTCAGGTTATGGGTGGTATTTAATATTGTGTTTTCTCCCTCTTGTTCTTTCCCTCCTTCTGTCCTTTCCTAACTGCCTCCCTAAGTATTCATTTTTTTCATCTCTATGTAAATCAAGCACCTATTCTTAATGTAAATAAAACTGTTTTCTCATTGCCTAACATCCAAAACTTGTTAAGCAACTGAAACCACCTCTGTATCAGTAAGGCAAACAGCCTGTTGAAAGGGAAGAGTTTGTTTGCAAGATACATCTCCAGTATTGTGCTAGGATGCATCATCAGTGATGTTCCTTAGGTCATTGGTGGTTTCGGGTCTTTCAACATTAGACCCCCTCACCCAGGTGATCCATCCGGGGTTGTTCAAGTCCTTCATTGCATCCCAGCTGCAGCAATCCATGGGCTCGCCCTCTTTATACAAAGCCACAGGGTAGCTTCCTCTGCAGCTTTATTGATGGAACCTGTGGCTCTAGTCTTCGCAGTTCCTGTAACAAGGCCTGCCAGAGCTTTGCAGATAGAGCGCCAAGCAAATCCCTGACAGCCCACTTCAATCGGCTCACGAAGAGCCAGCCTTGCTCTCTACACTGCTCCACCAGCTCCCTGTATTTGGATAGCTTCCTCTCGTAAACCTCCTCCATGTAATCTTCCCAGGGCACAGTCAACTCCCAAATGATCATCCTCTCCCAGCGCACAGGGAGCAGGAAGGTGTCTCAGTCTTGCCTCATGTGTGAAGGTTTGCTGGACTTTGTAAGGTGTCATAGACCACTTGGACCAGAAATCTGATGCGGTGGATGTCTGCCCGCTAGAAATTTGACCAGGTGTCCTGGACACTCCACCTCCTCAGACTTAACGGTCATGTTCATGGCTAGGGCAAAAAGGATGACTGAGATGGTGCAGCCAGTTATGATTCCCTTCTCAAGCCTGTGCCAATCTGATGTTGTGCACAGAGAGAGAGAGAGAGAGAGAGAGAGAGAGAGGGACAGATAAGAGCTCAAGGTGCCAGTTCCTCCGGTAGTCTAAGCCTATAGCAGCATAGCTAGGAGCTGGTCTACACCTGCGCCAGCCCTAACTATAAGTTTTATCAAAAAGGAATGTTTTAAGTCTAATAAAGCCATGCATGGGCATTCTTCAGCTTTTATCAGATATTATGTAAGATCTTTTTTCACAAATTCTCACTAATATCCCTTTGTCCTTACAGACCGGACTGGCAAGGTGCCAAGCAAGTACTGGGAGACGCAAATTTCCTCAGGCGTCTGACAGACTACGACAAGGATAATATCAAGCCACAAATCCTTCTAAAGCTGCAAAAATACATCAGTAACCCTGATTTCATACCTGAAAAGGTATGTTGAGTAACACACCAATATGTATGGTAGATCCAGAGGAGAGGTCAACTATACTAAATGTTGAGATTATAGGTACTGAACCAAAAAAATGCACTCAGAGATTGCAATGTTCTGGTATAGGTAATAGGGCGTTATTAGCTTTTAAAAAATAAAGTCAAGACTAAACAGTAACGGCTTTATGGATGAAATTATCAATTGTAAATTCTAATTTAAAAGGGATCCAATTTATTGAAATTTAAGGGATATGATTTACTTTCCTAGTACTGTACTTACAACTGCATTTCGGCCTTACTGAAGAGCCTTTAGAAACTTTGGCCAGGCTGATATTAAGGAACTGCAATTATTTAGCATACAAGAACTTAAAGAACATTTTTTAACTTTTTTTTAGATAAGATATGTCTTAGTTTTGCAATGTTACAAAGTTAAAAAAGCAGTCCTTTATGTTTGAGTAGAAAAGATAACTCTTAATAAGAGATAGATAATTCTGTTGTACGTGCTGGGAAAATCCATTACTCAAACAAATCCAGTCGATATTACTTCAACCAGCCATATATAGTTCCTGTAATACCAATTGTGTTTTCTAGTCTCTATTAAAGAATACAGTGGTCAATGGTTTTAAGTGCATGTTTTCAAGTTATGCACATCATGAAGAGTCTAGAACTATTAAGGGGTCAATTGTGCTGTTATTTTATTTGTAATTTCTTATTGTGTTGCTGCTTTTAGGTGGAGAAGGTATCCAAAGCCTGCAAGTCTATGTGCATGTGGGTCAGAGCCATGGATCTTTACTCTAAAGTCCTCAAAGAAGTGGGCCCAAAAAGAGCAAAACTTGCCATGGCACAGGTCAGTAATAACTGTTACAACATTTTAGCTGCACAATGGCAGAGTTTTGTTGCAGGCAAACTGAATCAGGGCATTTTAAATTGTTCATAACAACTTAAAAATTGAGTTTACTTAAAAATTAAAAACTCTACACCTGGCTCCTAAATTAGCATGAATAAACAAACATGATGGAAATATATCGTTACTCGCCAGCAGGCATGTCAAAATTATTTTGTATGTTGTGTGTAAGCTATCCACCATCCTCTTGATCGAAAGGAAGACATATTATGGTAAATTCATTTAGGTAATTCAGCATATGAAATAAAAATCTTAATGCAAAGCTGAAACATTTATAGTGTTACTGAATTACTCCTAGATTGTTAAAATCTATTTTACGGCAGACAAAAAAATGGCCAAGATGTACAAACCATTGTTCAGCTGGTGTACTAACATTGTCAGTAGACAGAGTTTGCAGTAATTGGATTTCTGCTTGTTTATTTTTTCATTTGACGGTTGTGTTTATGTTGGAACTGTTTGGTGTTGTTTTTGGCTTTGGGCAGACAGCAGAGATGATGAATGTAGTCAACTGTGGGACTGGTGTTGTGTCCCTATTCCTTACTAGCTTTTACTTTGTGATATCTGTCTCTATCACGACATTCTTCACACATTCTCCCACGTAGTATGGCCTTTTTTTATTGTATCCATGTTTTTATTGTCACATGTCATTATTGTTTCAGTATGAATGACTACAAGATAGCACTACATCAAAGCAGATTACTAAAAGATAAAAAGAATAGTAAAATAATAGAATAATAAAATAAAAAAATAGTTTGCTAGGTTCAGTAAAGCTATTCACATGAAAGCTATGAATATATTTTAATTCCCTAAAGCAGACATATAACTGTTATTCCTTTGTCTCAGAGCTCTAACCCTTCCATTATTTCTGGTCATGTATTAAATTACAAATGGTAAAATACGGAATATAAGTCGCACCGGTATATAAGACGCACCCTGTTTTGAAGATCTCTTATAGAGAAAAAAAAGTCTAACTGTTTTCCTGCGTGACAATTTATATTGTGTTCAGCGATGTCTACAATGTGCAGTTTCCGTACAACTGTGTCGCTCTTTTAGTTCCGTTTGCTTTCACTTTCGGGAGTTTGCACTCCTACTAGCTACAGTACGGTAGTTGAGCTCTCAGCCTGCAGAGAAAGTTGTGAGTAACAGACTCCTAGCTTGCAAGCTGCGCAGCCCGACTCGGCTGGTCACTCTTATGACAATGATAATATAGGACTCTTTCAATCAAAAGAGCACTCCACAAGGTTTATTTACGGACCAATGTACCGTTTTTTTCAGTAAATGCATGATTATGACCTTGTGAGGGAGAAAAGATGTGGAAAAAGTTGAGCTGTTAATTGTAATAAACACAACGTTAATTTGATGTCAAAACTTTATTCACCTCCCGGTGGACACACACAACAGCCTGCAGCTAGTCTTATTTTTACAGTCTATGGTCTCACCGCACAACACCCTGCGCATGCGCCGCCCCAGTTCAAGGTTCACATTGAAAAACATGTTTACAGTAAGTAACATGGTAAGAGAGAAACACAAGTTAACAGCGCAGCCAGCCTGGTCTGTGTCGCTGTCTTACCCAGAACAGCGAGCACTCAGCTTTCAATACACAATGAATGGGGATGGGTTTTAATCACATCAGGTCGCAGTTAGGGGCCGCTTTAATGACCATCTTTGGTCCTCCAAGCAGGTGGCCAGGGTACAGGCCATAGGTACAGGCCCGACCTATGGCTTCTTTCCCGCATGTCATTTCCTGCTCTCTCATCACTGCTCTCTCTGCTGATTCTGCTCTATCCATCATCCTATCCAATTAAGGCAAAAAGCCCAAAAGTAAATCTTTAAAAAAAATAAGACTCGAGCTCAACTGCAACATCTACTGTACATCTATTCTGAAAATCCTTTTAATGGGATTTTTTAAACATAATTTTCCCCCAAAATCAGTTTTCTAAATAAGTACAATCAGTTACAATTGATCTAGTAAACAGGATGGCCCGTATACGTTGAAACAAATATTGAGAATAAAGAATTTAAACGTTACCTTTATCATTCACTAATTGCTTTATCCTCTGTCCTTTTCCCGGTTTTACAACACATGCAGGAAGAACTGGATATGACTATGGCTACCCTGAAAGAGAAGCAACAAAAGCTTCAGGAGGTGGAGAGCCAGATCAAGGACTTACAGGACCAGTTTGACAGCAGTTTAACTGAGAAGGAGGATTTGAGTAAGGGGCATTTCATTTACCTGTTAACACTTCAGAGTTCTACCTGGGTTTGAAATTCAATTAAACTACGTATTTTTTATAAATTCTTGTAAATTCGTAAAGATGGAGTGATTTCTACCAGAAAGTTCCAGCTAATCTCTTAGCCATCTTAGTTATTAAAAGTGTCTTTTAAACCCAGTTTTATAAAATAAGTCTGCCATTATCACCTGACTAATTTTCCTTTCTGGCTATTTCTTTGTGTTCTTCCTGTTCTCTTCCCTAAAGTTAACACTATGGCTTTGACAAAGATTCGGTTGACCAGGGCAGGGAAGCTTACTTCTTCTCTAGGGGATGAACAAATACGCTGGAAGGAGAGTGTTGCCTTGTTTGACCAAGAGATTATAAACGTTGGGGGAAATGTCTTCATTGCAGCTGCTTGTGTGGCCTACTATGGAGCATTCACTTCCCATTATCGACAGCTGGTAGGTACATTCTACTATAGGGGTAATGCTTTAGAAATACCTTGGTAACACAGGATAGACTACAGCGCATACTTTAGATTTGCTCATAGATGCAATACAGTGCACTATGCACCATTATCTTGCATTGTCCATATATATATCCACATATTATACATAAGATAGAATAAGATAGAAAAGAAAAAGTATCATAAAATATTAATTGGACAGAAAGACAAGAGATTTAGTGGTGGCTGTGGCTCAGTTGGTAGAGTTGTCACCTCTCAACCGGAAGGTTGAGGGTTCGTCGATGTACGTCCTTGGGCAAGACACTTAACCCCGCATTGCTCCCGCTGCTTCAGTGGCGGTGTATGAATGGATTAGTGTTGTATTTACTCTCTGATGTACGTTGCTTTGGATAAAAGCGTCTGTTAAGTGAATTGAACATTGTAACATTTTAAACAAATCATCTTTCAAACAAAATGTTAAAAAAACAGAGAAAAATAAAAGTACTCATATAGATGTTTTTGCCCCATTTACCCAGCTTATTGACCACTGGATTAAACAGTGTGAGGAACTGAACATCCCCATCAGTTCCAGCTTCAACCTGATCAACATTCTGGGTGAACAATATATCATCCAGGAGTGGAACACAGAGGGTCTGCCACGTGACACTGTGTCTATTGAGAATGGGATCTTGGTGACTGAGGGACGCCGTTGGCCTCTCATGATCGACCCACAGGATCAGGTGAACTAACAGCTAACATTTAGGCAGCAATCCAAAGGGCATTTCAAGCTTTGATTCATTTTTTTTTAGAATGATTGATGAGTTTATTATTGGAGGATTTTAATTATCTGTTTATCAATTAGCTTCACATATGGTGTCATGTTTGGGACTTGTAAATAGTACAAGAGAGAAAGCAATCTTATTACCCTTGTCCAACTGAGTCAAGCCTTTCTCCTTATACTCCTTCACCACATCAATCATTTTGGTCTTGGTATGAATGTTCTTTCTAAATGTCCATGATGTGATATCCATGTAGTTGTAAACTGACTGATTTTTTTTCCCCGGAAAGACAACAGTATGGATTTATAGTCACTGCCTTATAGCACCAATAGCTTGCTTTTTTCAAATCCTTGGTAAATTTTATCCCATGTCTTTTTTCTTGAGTACACAGATTTATCTTGCTCTTCAGAGTGGGGGAAATGGCTTCAGTTAACAGACTAGACTTCTGTCTAGTTAACTGTGAAGTCTGCCACGTCTAATTGTACCTAACACGTGATTCATTTTGTTGCACCACTATATTGAATACTCTTTCTTTAATAAGTCTTACGTGGTTGCAGTCTGTCTGTCTTGCTGTCTATATAGCCGTTTTCACATATGCACTCCGAAAAATATCTAGATAATTGCAGGAGGACCGCTCCAGAGATTCTCCCGACCTAGCTGTTCACATATGCTCCTCACAGCAAGGGGACTATCCCTGACAGAGGGGAGGGGGCGCAGGGGGATTTCCTGAGGTAAGACGTGACGTAAACAAACAACGCGGAAGTAGCGGCCGAAGCAACAGAGTCCGCTACACGACCTTATAATGAGAATATTTGCCTTTATATCAATGCTATGTGTAATCCAATGGAATGACAACATCCTCAAAAGAGTGGAGAACAACATACTGACGAACAGAAAACAGAATGCAGACGTTTAATTACGTGCACGGAGATCGTAGTGGTCGCGTGCAGACACTTTAGCCAGTCACTGTTTTCAACGTCATTCTCTTTCTATTGGCTCGAGTTGAAATCTCCAGAGTATGCTGCCAAGTTCAGACATCAGCTCACTCAAACTTTCTGCGGAAAAAATACTAGGGGTCTGGCCGCAGAAACTCTGTGTAAAGTCTGCGTGAATAATGCGGCTGTTTGCCCCTCCAGGTAGCCAAATCTCTGGAGTTTTTCAGGAGATTTCCGTATGTGTGAAAAGAGTTTATGCCTCTGGAACCAACTCACAAGATTTCAAGACAGGCTGTTGCACAGCATCATAATAATCAAGCCGACTCAGATCTAGAGCAATATACTCTTCCTGGGCCTTATCTGTTAAGGAGCCATGTATGTGTGTGACCCCCCCCCCCCCTCTCCTTTTGGCCAATCCCGCTGCAAAGCTATCTTCTCAAACAGCTTGAAAAAGGACTCATCCTTCTCAGCATCAAACCATGGCACCAAAGACAAACACTTATCAAAGAACTGTCGTTGCTCCTGAAATCTACGATTCAAAGCAAGTTTAGCTCTCTCAAAGTCAAGTTTTATTTTCTCATTATTTCTTGTTGTCTATCTCTTGTTCCTGTCACTTGTACTGTCTACCTCTTGCAAATGTTTTCCAAATGGCAATAAACTGAACTCAACTTACCTTCCCTTGCTTTCTCCTCAGTGTAACAATTGACCAATATACTCTGCATGAGCTCCTCATAGGCAAATAATTCCTCTATCTGATACTCTGCCATGTTTGAAATTTACCAATAATTATAACACAGTAAGGGTGTCTAGTAGAAAGTACAAATTACATCAACAATGCAGTCTAGCTGACCTGCACAAAACAAATGCCTCTGAGCTTGGATAACCAACTACTGCCATAATACCTTAAAGTTACTTACCAGCCCATACAAAGCCAAATACAAACCTACAACCAGCTAGGCGCCAGCAAACAAGCCACTGCACAGAGATAGTATGTGCTTACAAAGCACCACGGCCAAAACACATGCCACACTACATCAAAACTCAAGCACAAACCAAAACATTAATACTGTTGTGTTCCTGAGCGAAACACACAAACAAATGTCAACTTACTTATCACTATAGCTACAGCTGCCTGTACGCTTATGTTAGCCGAGTTGACCAACTACTTAACGTATACACACGCACGACTAATGGGACAGGCACATCACATGAAAACAACACCTTGTAAACAACACAGGCTTCGCTTCACATCCTTGGGGAGCTCCAATTTCTTAGCTTTCAGTCACATGACTGGCGCAAAGGACTGGAGGGCAGAAAGTAGTGGCCACCATTGAACACACCCTCGCTGCAGTACAAGCCTGATCATTTTCCATCTTTTCAAAATGACACATATTTAAATCAATCAATTTATTTATAACCAATTTTATATAATGAGAAGAAAGTGATTCTGAAGCCTGTTTTTCTGTTTTTTCTTTTTTCAGCACCAAAAAAATGTGTTTCCTTCCGAAGTGCTATATTTACAGTCTCTTTTTATTTTTGCTATCATTTTGTTGTTTTAAAAAAAAAAAAAATGTATTTGGTTATAACACCCATTTAAGTTTAATGACAGTTGGTGATATTGTTGGCAATGGGTAGATTTTCTGTTTTGGGGAATTATTTATTTCATGAATTAGTAAGAAAAGCACTTGCCACAGTGTACCCTTACACAGCGGGCAGTAAGGGAATGCTAAGTATTCTAACTTTGTTACATCAAGTGCTAACAGTTATTCCCTTTCTCGTATTCAAGATATATAAATAATCCAGCTCCTTATCAAATGTCCATAACCCACAGGCAAACCGATGGATCCGTTCCAGAGAGGCCAGGCATGGTCTTAAGGTGATTAAGCTGACAGACCAAAGCTTTCTCCGAACACTAGAAAATGCAATAAGAATGGGCACACCTGTACTGTTAGAGGAGGTAGGAACACAGTGAAAAAAGGTTTTGACACAAACAAGGTTTTTTAATTGGAAAATATTTTTACCCTGATCTTACTATTCAAGCTTTATTGTGTAATCCTATTTGTGTATGTTCACATTCCTGCATTCTTGCACCATGTGTGTATAGTTAAAGGAGACTCTAGATCCAGCTCTGGAGCCCATCCTGCTGAAACAGACATTCGTAGCTGGTGGACGGACTCTGATAAGACTTGGAGATTCAGATATTGACTATGACAAAAACTTCAGGTTCTATATGACCACTAAGATGGCGAACCCACACTACTTACCAGAGGTGAGGACAGCACACACACTTTTAAAACATTTTAATGTTTTTTTTTCATTTGGGTAAGACAAACAACAACACACCTCTGCATACCTCCACTCCAAACAAATAATATCAAGAGATGTAGTCACTTGCAAGCTTGCTGACTTTATACGAGCAAAGGTGAACAGCAACAGCATGTTAATTCAAGTGGTTTTTTTTGTATTAATTTAAAACAGCAGTTACTTGGAAAAAATAAATCTTTACAGTTCTACATAATTACGATTCATTTAGCAGACACTTTTATCCAAAGCGACGTACATCAGAGAGTAAGTACAACACAAGCAAGGATCTAGAAAGGAGGAAACAGTGTCAGTAAGTGCAAACAAACAGCATTAAGTCAGATCGGACACAGGTGCTGGCAGGCAATGCACATAGGCAAAGCACAACATTGTCAGCTGTACTTGAGAGTTCTTATCAGCATTAAAACCATCCTTAAAATCGCCATGGTTTTTATCAATTCAAAGGCACACGGGGGGAGGGGGGCATTCAAAGGCACACAGAGCAGTAAATTAACAACAGTGCAGGTAGACGAAACATTTTAACCTAAATATAAAGTGTCAATTTAAATACAACTTAAAGCTTAAACTTAACTTAAAATACAAAATATGAAAAAGAGTAGATATAAGTGGACATTGATCAGACTAACAGATGTAAACAGAACTATGTGCAGTAGTGACCAGATATATACAGAACTATGTGCAGTAAACGAGAAATAATATAAATATATATATATATACAGAGCTATGTGCAAGTAGGCAAATACTAAATAATAAGTTATAAGGTGCATGGCGAATAGTGGAACAACAGAACTAATACATACAATATAACTATAAACGTAAATACTGAAATGAATAAAGTGACTGTAGTGCAATGATGGATAAGAAACAACAGGAATAAAGTAACCCGAACTGTATGAATGCTGATATAAAATGGATAGAATAGAATAAAGTGATGTAGTGCAGAGGCCGTTAAGGTGCATGGCAAATAGAAAAGGAGGTAGATACAGCAAAGTTCACAGCTTAGAAGTCTGGTGAGAGGTGTTGGTGTCTGTTGGGAGGGGGGGTTAAGAGTTGAGAAGCTGGACAGCCCTGGGAACAAAGGTTGCTCTTCTCCTCTCTCCGTCATCATCACTATCGTTGTCATCATCAAGATCATTAAGTGTGTAGGCATTCACGAAAGAGCTGGGTCTTTTAAGGGACTCAGATCAAATGGAGTTTGGTAGTTGTATATGGAGAGAGAATGGGATCAAGAACTGACCCTTGAGGCAACCCTGTAGATAAATTGTGCGCTTAGGACACTTCTCCCTTCAAAGACTCTAAAAGATCTCCCTGAGAGTTAGGACATGAACCAGCAGAGGGCAGACCCTGAGAGTCCAAGTTCAGAGACAAGGATAGGAGGATTTTATGGTTAACTGTGTCAAAGGCAGCAGACAGGTCTAGCAGCTATAGAACTGTGGACTGACCCGCATCTCTAGCTAAACATAGCAATTGTCTATAAAGCCTATTTGTTGAATATCAGCCGTTTTAAAAATGCATCAAATTTTAAAAACATTGCAGTATTCGTTTTCCATTTAAATAACATTTATTTCACATGTAGAAGTGTAGCAGAGTCAATGAATGTTGAAGGGAATACATTTTTCATCTGTATGTGTGTTCATATGTGTATGTTTGTCTCTGAATTTCCATTTTCTATTTCAGGTATGTATCAAAGTTACAATTATTAACTTCACTGTGACCAAATCTGGCTTAGAGGACCAACTTCTAAGGTAAATAAATGCACTGTAACACGAATATGAATATACTATTGACCCACCTTTCCTACCTGTACATTGACAATAATCTCTGGCAGTTTAGCGACTGATATTTGCTTTTTATTTATTTTATGTTCCCAACCCTCTTTAAAAACATAATCTTCCTCTAACCCCTCTTCATCTCTTTAGTGATGTAGTGCGTCTGGAGAGTCCACATCTTGAGGAACAGAGGAATGAGCTTGTGGTGTGCATAAATGCTGACCGAAACCAGCTCAAATATATTGAAGACCGCATCCTTAAGCTTCTCTTCAATTCTGAGGGAAATATACTTGACAATGAAGAGCTAGTTCAGACACTACAGGAGTCAAAGGTAAATCCAAGATAATGCAAATTATATATAATACTTATAAATGTTTTGTTCCATGTTGATGGTGAATTAGACATTATCTGTCATCATCTATATGGATCATGACAACCTGTGTTTGGAATTGTCCTTATATGTTTTTTTTTCTCTGCTACATATCCTGTTTTTTATTTATTTACCTCATTTAATTATCATTCTCTACTTGTTTCAAACATTGCAGTTGACATCAGAGACTATAAAAAATCGTCTTGAGAAGGCAGAGGCCACTGAGCTAATGATCAACACTGCAAGGGAACGCTACAGACCTGTGGCCACCCGAGGCTCAGTCTTGTACTTTGTCATTGCCAGTCTTTCTGAGATTGATCCAATGTACCAATTCTCCCTTAAATACTTCAAACAGGTGATAGAGTGGAACCTGACATACAGTATATTATAGAGATTATCTCCATTGTTTTCTTTTTTACTCATGTTAAATCAATATATGGAGATTGTATCTTTTGTTTATATCTTTTTTTCCTTCCTGTTTTGTCAATCATTTTCTGTCGGTTTTTCCTTCCACACTCAGCTCTTCAACTCTACCATTGAAACGTCTGAGAAGAGCAGTATATTAGAGGAGCGCCTCATAATCCTGCTGGATCAGATCCTGCTTAATTCATACATTAATGTGTCCCGTGGCCTCTTTGAACAGCACAAGCTTATCTACAGCTTTATGTTGTGTATAGAGGTCATGAGGCAGCGTGGCGAGATCTCTGATGCTGAATGGCAGCACTTCCTGAGAGGACCTCCATCTTTTGAAAAGGTAAAAATGCAAATTCTTCAAGCTGGTAATTGTAACTGACAAGATAAAGGGGAATAACATTTTCTACTTGCATTTCAAAACAAAATGCATCTTTTTATAAATAATTTGATATGAAAGCGTTAGAGTGTGTATTCAATATATTAAAGGAGGATGTATTTTTCTGGCAAAATAAAGTGGAATTTAAGTCATGACTACTGGAAATTCTGCGAGTGACGCCATTTATAAATACCAGGTCTTAAATATTATCACTCTAACAGAGCTGCTGAATATAATGCTTTTATGGAATCAGGGATGCATTCACAAATTTCAGGTGCTTTCCAAATTTTTTGTTCAGTGATATGTCGTTCTTCTGACCATGCTGCCACGGAATTACACATGAATTAAGAAGTCATGGTGCACGCCAGAAAACAGGGCTCCCCAAACGCCACTGTTTAATTCGAAGCCTGCTGTACAGAATAATAATGATAATAATAATAAAGTTTATTTATATAGAGCTTTTCGCAGACAAAGGCAACAAAGTGCTTCACATCAACAAAAAACAACAACAGCATACATACAATGAAATAATAAAAAATAAAAAAATTAGTACGTCATGGATGACATCATAAAATCCTGCTATAACCAGGAACAATGATTGGCACAATAAAACATAGATGAGTTGGTAAACTTTGGTGGACCTGATGACCCATAGGCCTGTCTAAACATTAACGTTTTTAATTGTTTTTAAAAGACTCAACAGAGTCAGAAAGACGTAGGGAGATGGGTAGAGAATTCCAGAGGATTGGTGCTATGGACTGAAACGCACGATCCCCACGAGTCTTAAAATGTGTCTGCAGGACAGACAGCAGGTGTAGGGTGTTTGACCTTAGTGAACGGTTGGGTGAATACGGGTGAATGAGTTCTGACAGATAACCTGGGACCTGACCGTGAATGAGAATTTTAAACTTAATACTATATGCCACAGGCAGCCAGTGCAGTGTTTTCAGTATCGGAGCGATGTGAGACCATTTGTTTGACCTGGTGAGTAATCGAGCAGCAGCAGCATTCTGGATTGACTGGAGATGGTTTAGGGCAGACATGCGAAATGAGGTGAAAAGAGCATTACAATAATCAATACGAGATGAGACAAAGGTGTGCAAAATCATCTCAAGTTCTGTGAAAGACACTAATGTTCTCAGCTTACTGATATTTCTTAAGTGAAAAAAGCACAATTTAGAATCTAGCTTTACCAAAAAATTAAACAGTCAAATCGTCATAAAAATGCCACTATTTTAAATTTTATAATTCAGAGAAGTAAAGACAGCAAGGAGATTTCAGTAAACTATATTTTGTTCGTAGACAAATCAGTAGTTTTAACTGCTTTTTTGTAAAGTCAAATATTTATGTTTTGGTAAATCTGATATTGAAAGGCATAAAGAGGGTCTGCAATTTACAATTTTCATTGTTTTTTTGACTGAACTGCAACATAAATTGGCCATTCAAGAAAGACAAAATTAGTCTCCTATCCAAGGTGGTCAGGATTTAAAAGTAAGTAAATGAGTTGTGTATTTATTTACATATATTAGATTCTATTCTGTTTTATTGATTCATATAAAATCGTATTCTATTTTATTCTCTGGATTAGCTTGTAGTGTTGTATTATCTTTTTGTTTTATTTTATTTTATTTTTATGGATACGTTTTCCATTTTTTATTTATATATTTTATTGAATTACCTTTGAGTGTTTTATTATTTTATTTTGTGTGGATTGTCTTCAACTGTTTTATTATGTTATTTATTTCCTCAATTTTATCATTGTTATTTATTTTCAATCTTAAGTTTTTTTTTATACATTTATTTTTTAATGCCTTTACCATAGAGACAGGACAGTGGGCAGTGTCAGACATCAGGGAGAGAGATTGGGGAATTACACTCAAACCCAGGCTGCCCACCTCAAGAGCTACAGCCTCTGTACATGGGGCATGCTAACTAACTGCTAGACCAGCAGCACCCCTTGAATTTTCATTTTTTAACCTTACAAGCTCATTAAGCATTCATGATAGTGTTTTCTGAGTTTCTCAGTATCCGTTTTTATCAAGCTCGTAATACCCTTGTGAATGGATTGTGGGGTTGGTGGTCAAATTAATTAATTCATTCATCTTATCTTACTCAGGTCTGCCTGTCAACATATTCCAATCTCCTCTTCTTCTGTAATAATTTCCTTCTTTTCATTTTCTCATCCCCCCAGGTGTATGCAGAACAGCCAGATGTGCCATGGCTAAGTGATTTTCAATGGAAGACTTGTTGTGAGCTGGAAGACACATTGCCCTGCTTCAAGGACATCTCCAAGGAAATCACCAGAGTCAATCTCCAGATAGAGCTAGGTAACCCAAAATCGTTGTTATACTGAATGATTAAGCAAGAATCAGCATATTGAGTGAATAATAACAGTTTTTTATGAATACTTTAATGAAACACCTTTTAACAAAATATTTTTTCAACTGTCGAATAATTTAGTCGAACCATTCCTCTCCCTCCATAGACACAAATCACATACAGTATACACTACTAAGCAGTGGTATTTGAACATTTTTGTGTTATTAAATCAACTCTCCTTTAGGACGGTTTCAGGCATCTATTAACCCGAAGAACTGGGATGGCTATGTGTCAGATTTGCTTCCTCTTGGGGAGTCCAAAGGAGGGGAGCAAGATATCAGGGGCGACTGGAATCAGAGATTGGGGTCCTTCCAGAAGCTTGTCCTCATCAAGAGCTTCATGGAAGAGAAGGTAAGCCCTGATGAAGTCAATTAAACAATATTCTTAACATCATTTTGTTATTGCATCTGTCATTTTTTAGGTCTACATTTTCAAAAGCACCTTTTACACAACCCCTGAACTTGTCTGTACATTACCCAGAGAAGCTGTGTGTGAAAATACAAGCACCAGTGTCCACAGTGCTGACAAAGTTTGAGTTGAAAGCTTTTACATCACCCCAACCCCTCTTTTTGTCCAGGTGGTGTTTGCAGCAACAGAGTTTGTGATTGTCAGCTTGGGGAAGCAGTTTGTGGAAAACCCTCCAGTTGACCTGGCGAGTCTGTACAACGATATGTCCCCCTCCACACCACTGGTTTTCATTCTTAGCACAGGCTCTGATCCAATGGGTGCCTTCCAGCGCTTCGCTAAAGATAGAGGTTATCTTGACAGGTAAAACAAAGACCAACATGACAGATAAGCTTTCTAAGAGTTGTTAACACATGATCATTCCGGTATTTTAATCTATCCTTGTCTCTCAGGGTGGATTCCATCTCATTGGGTCAAGGCCAGGGGCCAATAGCAGAGAAGTTGGTCCTTGAAGCCCTGAATAGTGGTAACTGGGTCTTTCTGCAGAACTGTCATCTGGCTGTCTCCTGGATGTTAGCCATGGAGGAGCTCATCAAGACCTTCACTGAGCTTGGTATTATCTCACTACAACAGCAAAGAAACAGTGCAGTTCTCAATTGATTGATAAGGGCAGAGCCTTTTGACTCCTTAGACCCCTTTTGATATTGGGCTGCCGACACATTTAGAAGTACATTTTGTTCTACTGTTTTTCCCAGGAATAAGAATATCAACCTCCAAAAATACTCAGTGCCTACTTTAAACAACTGTGATTGCTTAAAGCAGGAAGGAACTTTACATTTGTGCGTTTGGCATGCGTTTGGAGTGCGTGTGTGCCTGTCAATCTGTCTGTATGTGTGCGCGTGCCTGCGTGTGTATGTGTGTGTTCAGGAGGATATGATGTTTGAGGGCTTATACATTGGAACATCTGCATTCCTTTGTATTAGCCCCAGATTGGTGGTCATCTGAAAATTGTATATTTAATAGGTGAACAGAGCAGGTGAGCAAACACATCACTGGAGTGCTCCAGTGCTGGTTAATGTATTGAATAGTATACCTGGCTGCAAGGTGTTCAGTACAGAGCTGAAATCTACAAATAATAGTCTAGAGTAGGCCTTGGGAATGGAAGCATATCAGAGACATCACTTTTTGAAATTTTACAGCCACTACTAAACACAACTGAATTCATAGCATTGAAATATTTTACTTTGAAAACTATGTATTTTAATGTTTTTTGATCTGAATTCACCTCTTAAACAATCTGTCAAATTCAATCTGTCAAATTCAATTGGTCAAATTCAGATCCCAAAATGTTATTTAAAAAAATTCACAAAGCAAAATCCTGGCTACCCATGACCAGATAGGCATTCGAGCCTGAATGCATTCAGATTAAACATCCAGGAATCCAAGGAATAGCGATCGATTCTAGATCAAGTCAAACCAACATCCAGCCAATTACAATACGCTTCATTGGTCATGTGACAATTATTGGTTGGCTAACATGTAGCAGCCCACCCTACCTTAGATAACAGAGCATGCGTGATCAGACACACATCCACTGTGTATCTTACTAGTAATATACTATGATAGTAACAGTGTTTCCCACAGAATGACAAGATACCTGGGCGGTTGAGTTTGCGGGGGAATCGACAATCTTTTTTTTTCTCTTATCTTAGGGTATGTTTTAATATTAAGTTTGTATTTATATCAAATGTGTTTTCCCCTCTAAATCAATTTAGTTTTTGCAACAAGCAACTTAAATCTTCTCAATTTATCCAAGCACGGGCATAAACACAAACTCAAGGACTACACCTTGTGTTTTGAAAGGTTCCACTCGATATTCCCATTATTTTATAGGAGTTCAGAATAGCAACAACAGCAAGCAGCTGTACATTAAGGGGCTGACATTAAGTTAAATTTGCCAGTGGCCCTCTGGGCCACTAGTTTTCAAAGATCACTGGCCCAACCATTGTAACCGCTGGCCCAGGACATTATTTTTGATTTGAAAAATAACAGTCACCAATTTACTCTTGAACCATTCTGATGCAAGATTAAATTACAACTTTTATTTAATTGAGCTCTAATTATATAAAATATTTTGTATTTTTCTTATAACTATGTGCTCCTGTTTATTCACCATGCTGGTAACTGTAAGAGTCTACTTAATCTGATATTAATATGAAGCTGTGATAGAACTGGAATTGTTATGATCACCTTTCTCTCCTTCTTTCTTCTCTGTGAGAAACTCTTAGAATCCTTAGATCTTTACTTTAGGAGCTCTCTTAAGGGCTAAGATGCTTTGTGAATAACTTTTATCTTTACCAGGATCTAGTCTTTAACTTGTTAATAATTGGTAATCAGGGGAAATTTAGCTGCAGCATATTCCAGCTCCTCCAGCAGTCTGTCACTGTGGCTGAAGCTTTTCTCCCTTCTGTTTTCGTCATGCCCTGCTGTCACTCTCGAATCTTTAGGTGATTTTTTTCCTTTGAATACTGATTTTAGCTCGGCTTCATGATTGCATAAGTCATTTCTGAGGGGGACCATAATTACCAATGTGATGTGCCATAAAGAGAAGGAGAGGAGTAAAAGCCATTTCCATGCAATTATAAGCCTATTAGCTCTTGAGGCATTTGGTAGCATGCAAGGCTTACTCCACCGTTGAACCACAGCTGCCAGATGTCATAATATTCTCAGCTAACATAGATAGACTACCTGAAAAATCCTCGACCTTCTGATTGAGAGACGACAACTCTTCCAACTGAGCCACAGCTGCCCCACCTAAAATACTCCAATGTGCACACGACTTGACTTGATTCATCTTCAAAGGACACAAATGACAAAATTTACATTTTGTTGTTGATTGTTTTTTACCCATTAATTCTTATCTGGGAAAACTCCTTTAAGAGGACATATTATACCCCTTTTCCCCTTTTAAAACAGTCTCCTGTGGAGATACCAGGGGAGGGGAGTTTTTTTTTTTTTTTTTTTTTTTTTTAACCAGAGTCCCACTTGTGATGTCACAAGGAGAGCACATTTGAAATGAAGCACTTTTTTCTATGTTGTAAGACTTATTCAGACCGCAAACAATGTACTGGATGGGTTTATTTCACATTTTGTGGGTCGGTAGAGACTCAGGTTACCCAAATATACGTTCAAAAACACTGTAAAAGTTGATTTTTCATAATATGTCCCCTTTGAATCAACGTTTTCTTGCACTTTTTGCTTTTGTGGAGGCTTTGAGTAATGTTCCTTTTTGTTCTTCTGTAGACACATCAATCCATGGGGATTTTCGTTTGTTTCTTAGTTCCATGCCTACGAAAGTATTTCCAGTCACAGTGCTCCAAAACTCTGTAAAGGTAAGGACATGTGCACATAGACACATATATAACAAAGTATATGAGTAAGACTACCGGTAATTGCAAGTCTGATATAGCTTTTCAAAGCCTAAAATGCCCTGAGTGAATGCACTCATTGAATGTGCTGATATTTTTTGTCAATGGTGAACTGAAAGAATCAATTTGCAACTTATGAAGGAGAATGTGAGCATAGCTTACTCTGGAGACATTGAATAGCCACTCACAACCTGAGGTACTGAGAGTTGCTGAACGCTGTGTACAAAAATCTAACTTACTTGGCACTCAGGATGCATGTGATATGACTTGCATCCAGTAAGTTTTTCCATGTAAATCTGTTCCATCTGTTTTATCTGTGGTGAGATCATAAATAGACATGGACGAAGCCTGAGTGACGTCAACCATTGGCTACTGAAGGAGGCTTTTGGAGTCCGTCTACACGGCCGCCATGCTGGAAATGCTGTCTCTATCTTACTTTCAGTCAACCTAACAACAGTCATAATGCCTGAGCTCAAGTGGATCTTAAAGGGCCTTTCAGATAGGACTCGGTGGTCCCTGAGAGCCGCTGTCAAGCCTGTTTCCAAACTTTTTTTGAGGAGTTTATGTCTATAGACCTTAAATTCATTATCCAGCTTCTAAGGTTAGCAGTACAACATATCTTAAGGAAGAATTCACAAGTTTCCATGTGAGAGAATTGCTGTAGTGCTGCGGGTAATGACTATAGTAAATGGTAAATGGACTTGAGCTTATTTACAGTAGAGCTTTCCTTGTCTTCTGTTCTGACTACTCAAAGGGCTACTCACACCTACTTATTAACGACCTATCACACACTGAGGGCAGAGACTGACCATCACAAGCAACTAATGCCATTCATACACATTCATATGCTGCCAACGAAGCAGCCAGAGCAACTAGGGGTTAAATGTCTTGCCTAAGGACACATTGGGCATGTGGTTGCAGGAGGTGGGGGGATTGAACCACCCCACAATCCGATGGAGAGTCGTCCAACTCAATTACTGATCTACAGTGGTAGAGTTGGTCGACTGCCGCCTATTTATTTTGCTCTGATAAATATTTCAAATGACAATAAGACCACTAATAGAGCTGAGATAAATCACTTTTAAAACTGATGTTAACTGACTGCCTTAATGTAAAGTAGGACCATGGCTACAGGGCTATCCAATGATTTTAGTAGCCAGAGCCAAACTCATTATATTGTCTCACTATCAGTCATCATGCCATGTGTGCCTCTGTGTTGTTGCTGCCGACAGGTGACTAATGAGCCCCCTAAAGGCCTGCGTGCCAATATGAGACGTGCCTTCACTGAGATCTCCAGCAGTTTCTTTGAAGACCACATCCTGGGAAGCCAGTGGAGGAAGATTGTCTTTGGAATTTGCTTTTTTCATGCAATCATCCAGGTTAAATATTGTGGTTTAAAACTTCAAATAAGACTAGTCATTACTGCTTTGATGCCTAAACATGCTTGCCCTCTGGCTTTCTTCTTGCTTTTTTTGTGTTTGCCTTGCTTGCAGGGCCATGTGACTGTTATTCTATGCATATTTTATGTACGTATATTTGACTTGCGTGTGTCCAAGGAGCGGAAAAAGTTTGGTCCTCTGGGCTGGAACATCGGCTATGAGTTTACTGACAGTGACAGGGAGTGTGCTTTGCTAAACCTCAACCTCTACTGCAAAGACGGCACCATCCCTTGGGATGCTCTCATCTTCATAACAGGTAGGGAAGTCTACACACAAAGATAAGTGTTTATGCTTGCATGAAGGTTTATCTAAATTCTTATCCTTGTAAATGCAGGACTTCATAGCTGGGTATAGAATACATGACCACAAGGTCAAAAACAGTTGATAATCTTAACCAATTTACTGACCATTCCTCAACAAAAACCTAAAAATCATTAAATCATGTCTCTAACATAACCAGGAGGAAAATCATATAGGACAATCATATACAATAGAAAAGGCTTCTCCTCAATACACCAAGCAGAACTGATGTAAGCAGAGTAAAGACCTATTTGCATGGGATAAGTATTACTCGAGGAACTCTGGTAATTTTGGAATGACCTGCACAAAGTCAGTGTCGGTGTATACACACTGGATAATCAAAAAATGAAATTTACTCAAGTTTTCTGACATTGAAACCATTAATGTGCTGCATGACATCCTCCCTGTAGTGAACGTCCTGTTTTGCAGGCAACAATGCCTTAATGTACACATGCTATGAATTGTTCCTTACTAAATGCTTGCCACACACCATGTCATTGTGTCAATTACTCTTGGACATCGGTTTCTACTGACTGATTTTAGTTTGCGCTTTCAGCAAATGGGTCCCCATACTGTGTAAGGAGATGTGAATTTGCACCCAAAGTGCTGTCAAAAGTTTTTATTAACAAACTAAAGACTTTTAACTTTGACTGTAGCAAACTTTTTCACACACACACCAAGAATGAACAATGCCTTATCCCCATAAGCCACAGCTAAAAAGCTTAAAAAAATTAACCGACTCATTGCACTCACTTCACTAATGAACCAGGTAAATTTGATGCAGGATGCCAAACTCTAATTTTCAGAACACAACTAGTCTGTGAACGCACACAACTTCCTCAGAACTGACTTGCCGGGCAAGAGGCACATTTAAAGGCTGCATCAATGGCCGAAATTTCAAAATGCCTATTCCTGCCAGGGAACACAGTCCCCACCCAGAGTTGGTCCCGGAAATAAGAAAGGCAAAATAAAAAAGGAGTGCCCGAAAAGATGGCATGAAACAACCAAACTGGACACTCCCCTAACTAGACCGAGGAAGCTTTTACACTAAAGACTAGACAGAAAGAATCCAAAACAACTACTTACACTATAAAAAAAACAACTCAGCCTATACAAAAATTCCCAATCTCATTTTGGATCCCGGACGAGCCCCCAAATTGTTACCTTCCCTGAGATAGGTAGGGAATGAAGAGTAACAATAAAACAAAACCCAGGGAAAAGAAGGAGGCCTAAATATAAGTAAAGTTTAAAAGTTTTTATTAACAATCCAAAGAAAATTTTCAACAAAAAACAAGACAAACAAAATAGAAGCCAATCTAATTTAAAAAAAGAGACAAAACAAACAAACAAAATACAATGGGCCTCATTCACTAATATATGCGTAGAAATGTTCTTACTCCTTGCATAAAATAAGTGCATATTGCAAAATCACCATCAGATTCATGACACAAGCATACAAGCCAATTTTGTTCTCACCACCTTGCGTATGTTAGTGAATCAGAATCATTCTGAATTGACAGGCAGGTGCCCGCAACCTGCAATCAGAATACTACCACGCCTCCATCTCTCAATAAGGACATCCGATGGTTGTATCAGGACGAGAGCAGTGAGGTCGAGACGATTAGAAGTTGCAAGAAATGGCCCCAAAGGGCAAAAAAGAGCAGTGTGTCTGGAGGCTTAAATGCCGTTCCATGGAATTACATAGTTGCAGCAATTCGGTACATGCATTGGCAGTCGGAATCAGCTGATAAGCCCTTCGTCACTCATGTTTTGACTGTCTGATGCGCTCTCTTCTGAAGGCACAAGGCTGAATCTTTACACTTCCGAGGATGTAAATCACAATCATTTACTGTATGTTCCCTGCATGTCCTTAAATAGGCTCCAATTAATCAGCTGGTTTTGGTAACAGATGCAATATGTCATGGCCAATATTAGTGGGAGTGGTCAACGATTAAGTGAAAGTCAAAACTGTTACATTTCAATGTGTACAAAGTCATATAATAAATTCTTAAATTTAAGATTAAAGATTTTAGATTAAAGAAGAATAATAAGGATAAAAAGGCATACATTTAATGGTTATTTAATACATTTAGTCAATGCAATAGTAAATTCACGGTTTTAATTCTTGTCTATGAAATATATATGTTTATATATTTTTACTGATTGTATTTTGTATTTTGAGAAAGCTGGTCAATCATTTGTGCGTACGCATGGTCTGAGGAAGTTCTATTTTTTTTCGCAGAGTAAGAATACATATAAAATATATTGATGAATCTCAGATTTGTGTGGCAAACGTTAGTACGAACGGTTTAAGAAAAGATTTGTGTGTACGCACTGTTTGTGAATGAGGCCCAATGAGAGCAGTAAGGCATCAGTCAAAAACAACTGGGCCTCATTCACAAACACACTCCTTCCACAGAAGGACTTCACTGAAGTTTGCGCGACGTCAAGACACAAACAGGCGAATGACCCACTGGAAACTGGCTGCCTCCTCTCCTGCTCTTTATAGCTCAGCCCCTGATTGATTAATGGCCACAGTTGTGGCTGTGCACTCTGAGGCTGAGAAGCAACACCTAGGGGGCACACAGGAGTGAGAGAGGGGGAGAAAACGTAACACAGAGTACCTCTGGTTTTGCTGAAATATGGTAATTGCATTGCCATAGAATTTTTACTTACCACTACTACAAATTACAGACATGGTTGATTCACTCGATTAAAAGCATAGACCTTCCCCACAATTATTACAAATTACCAGAGGCCTCCAGTAATACTAATCTCTTGTGAATAGGGCTCAAACTTGCCAAGAAGGCACCAACTTCAAAATTTATTTCACATTTCTACTCCATATATGACCTAATGTCAATACAGATTCATGTTTCAACAGGTGAAGTATGCCTTTAAAGTAACCTTGAGTGCTGAAAATGAAGTGCTTCACTTGAAATCAGAGCTGTTTTCCAATCTGTCCTGAACTCAAACTTGCTTTCCCCTGACAATTTTTACTTAACCTTAAGTGTTTTTTGTGTCTCTTCCAGCTGAGATTACATATGGAGGCAGAGTGACAGATGCTTGGGACCAACGCTGCCTCAGGACAATCCTTAAAGGCTTCTTCTCACCTCAAACCCTTATGCCTGGCTATACCTTCTCCCCCTCAGGTATTTTATTAATCTTAGGGTGCATCCACACTATGCAAAGTTGTGCATGCAGAAGTCTGGTTGTCTGTATGTTCATGTTTTTGAGGAATAAGGGTTTATCCACTTGTGTGTTTAAGGTTTCTACTACAACCTAGAGACAGATCAACTTGAAGCATACAAGAAATATATTGAAAGTCTTCCTATCATAGATGACCCTGAAGTTTTTGGCATGCATGAAAATGCCAACTTGGTCTTCCAGGTAAGAACCAAAAATATAATTTCACAAATTATGCCTATCTATCTGTAAGTCTGTGAATTACCACAATAAAAAAATAAAGTGAAAACCTGAAATCATTAAATCTGTGCTTTGCTAGCGTAGTTTGGGTCCACTATTGTTCTTAAGGGAAATGGTCACATTAATCAATACATAGTTGTTGTGAGTGATCACTGGAGATGGTTTTCAATTAGCAGTGCAACCCTCCATCATCATCAAAACACTAAATGATGGAATATGTTGTGGAACAATGGTTTTCATCCATCCAAGATATTCCAGAGACTTGCAGAATCAATGCAAAAAGAGCGCTAAAGCAGCTTTGGTAGCACATGGTTGCCCATCTCCTTAAACTTAGTCACTTTATGTTAATATCACCCCTCAGTATATGACTGGTTTATATATTGTGGATTTTTTAAAATAAATAATTAGACTTTTCATAATCAGCAAATTTTTTTTTTTTCCTCATTTTAATAAGTTAATTCTATCATTAATGGGCATCTTCATGATAAATCTGGAGTTGCTCATTCATCTTATGGGCACTCATGAAAAGAATCAGACTGCAACTGTGAAATACCAAAAAAGGCTCACTTGTCGCTTGTGTTTTATCTGTTTGCCAGCGCCAGGAAACTGTGACTCTAATTAACACCATACTGGATGTCAGTCCTCGCTCATCAGCCTGTCATGGAGCAAAAAGTGATGATGACATTGTCTGCGAGCTTGCGGAATCCATCCTAGCTAAGCTACCTGGTATGTACATAGCTATACATAAATACTCCCCAATAGGATGCATTTAATCAATTTGGACAAATGTAAATTGAAACATCTCACCTTATGGGTTTTATATTATAAAGATGTGGGTAAGGAGGGAACTTAATATTACAACTCACCCCCAATTCACACATACTCGTTGTGCGCCGCGCACTATGCCGTAGTTAGCTGCCACTCTCTTCAATCATTGGCTGTTTTCAAAACCGCATACTATACTATGCGAACAACTGCGAGATCCGCAGTATGCCAAAAATACCAGGATGTCATACTGATTCGGGGAAAATGTACAGTATGCATCAGACCAGACTACTTCGCGTACTGTATCCCACAATGCAAAGTGCCAGGTCAGAGATCAAAATGCCGTAGCGCAGCTGTTTGAACTCGTCGGTGGCAGTGTCTGAATATCTTGCCACATTATGGGCATGAACCAATAACAAATATGACATGTTCATATACTGTGTATTTATATGTTTTACCAACTCAGATTTTCCTGCTTTTTAGACTGTACAGTGAATGTGCCACAGCTGGACAAGAAGCTGCAGTTACAGGGTCCTTGGCTTGCTCTATTACTACATATTATTCACAGCTGAAAGTTAAACCTGAATGTCTGAAAAGTATACTACAATTTTAATAGCATGCCAATCATATTTCAACCCAGGGCATTGTGTATAAATGACAGAATATGAGAGATTGTAGACTTGTTTTATTTTAATTATGTTAATTGCCTCCAGATGGGCTGTTATTTACTTCTGCATTCCAGGACCGGAAACCAGTTTAACCGTGCCAAGCATAGAAGATAGAAAACAGTACTGAGTCCACTCACCAGAAGTAGCTCCAATAAATGTAATTTAATGGACTCTCACGTGTAACGTTTTGGGCCTCTCAAGTTTACAGACCTGTATGGCACATTGCTGTGCTTTTCTGTTTCATTTAAAAAAATTAGCACCTCTATTGTTTTTGTGCTTACGTTTCATTATGTTGATATCTCCTGATGTTTATAGTTCGTGATTTATTATGGTAATCCTCCTGTGACTGCAGGTTTATTCTGCTGGAGACATATACCAATGTAAAATAATTTTTGTTTTCACTTTTGTATTTTGTAATATCTATGCATAGGTCCTGTGGACTTCTATCACTAAATTTTTGCATAGCCTAATTTCTATTTTGCTCCTGGTTTTGTATCACATGACCTGTCAGGTGGCCTCAGGGTTGTATGTGGAGGTGTGTCCATTGACTTGTTCAAGCCCGAAATGTTACACGTGAGAGTCCATTAAATTTCATTTATTGGAGCTACTTCTGGTGTGTGGACTGAATACTTTTTTCTATCAACGATGTATTTAGAGACTGCTCATTTAGGTCTTTTGATTACCTTAAAGAGCAACATAATTTAACTGACATGGGGGATTTCTGGAAGTACTCACAGTTGAGGGGTAGCATAGGATCTGTCTTTGGACTGAAAAGGGAAGAGGAAGAACAAAATAAGCATCAGAATTTTTGAATTCCCCTAGCATCCAACACCCTGCTTCATTGTTTTATAAGAAAATACCCAAAGCAGAATTTGTGGAATCTTAAGATTAATATGGACAAAGGACCTTAATACTTATATTAGGGAAGACTTGTGGCAGGAAATGATTTTAAATGTAGGATGTTAAAATTATACACAGATATTGTTTTATATTTCTGAAATTGTTTAAAATGGGCCTAACTAAAGAAAATACATTTTGGAACTGTAATAGAGAAGTGGGCACATTTCTCCATGCTATATGGTGCTTCCTTTTTCGAAGGTGGTGCTGAATAGTCTTGAAGTCTGGCTTGAAAAAACTCTACCTATGCCTCCGCAACTTTGTTTGTTAGGGGGCAGATCTCTGATGCCGGCAGGTATTATGAAAGCTGAGTCGGCACTTATAATAACAGGATTTGGGGCGGCAGTAGCTCAGTCTGTAGGGACTGGGGTTGGAAACTGGAGGGTCGCTGGCTCAAATCCGGAAATTGGCCTGATAGCTGGAGAGGTGCCAGTCCATTTCCTGAGCACTGCAGATGTGCCCTTGAGCAAGGCACCAAACCCCAAAACTGCTCAGGAGCGCTTGCTATGGGCAGCCCCCTCACTCTGAGACCTCTCCATTAATGCATGTCCATAGGATCCTGTTTGTGCACGTGTGGGTATTTCGGCCTATGTTTGTGTTCATGTTCATTAAACAGAGTGTAAAAACAAATTTGCGGGATTAATAAAGTATAAATTATTATTAAATTATTATTATTATTATGTTTGGTAGCAGCCAGGATTATTCTTCATAATTGGAAGAGCCCACATAAGATGTTGAATTTGAATGGAATTCTAAAATTAAAATATGTAGGAACTATTTTGTAAAATGTATTGTCTTGTGCTATGTTTTATCTGTCCATGTTTGTCTACCTGTTTCCATACCTGCATTCCTGTCTTTTCTGTTTGCAGAGTGCCTGGACATGGATGAGGCCCTTGAAACTCTGTTTGTCCAAGATGAAAAGGGCTGCCTTAACTCCCTGACAATTGTTCTGACCCAGGAGGCAGACCGATTCAACAACCTGCTGAGACTGCTCAGGGTGACATACATAACCATGACCCTCTAACACTCATTTTTCATATATATTTCATTGAAGTCGCGTAACTAAGGAATAGTTTCGAAATTAATTTCTTGAGTCTAATTTAATTTGCAAACATTGCAAGATAAATCCAACTTTTTACAACAGGGAAATTACCTGAGGAAGTAAATAAACGCACAAAAAACAAATGACCAAACTCCTTTATATTAAGTTGCGTCAATATATCCAATTGACGCAACATTTTTTGAAATCTTCATTGCCCCTTTTGCAACCTTATTATGATGCATGATTTTTCTGTGTGTGCCCAGATGTCTCTAGTCACCTTGCAAAAGGCAATAGCAGGTCTGGTTGTGATGTCAGAGGAGATGGACCGCATATACACAAGCTTCCTTAACAACCAGGTTCCCACCCACTGGGCAAACTCTGCCTATCCTTCTCTCAAACCCCTGGCCTCCTGGGTTAGAGACCTAGCCCTCAGGACTGTATTTATCCAGGTTTGGATGACCGATGAAAATAATTGCCAACACACAATTACAGCCATATGTATCTACTGGAGTGCACTTAATTCTTCATAGTTGCATATATTAGTTCCCTTTTTCAGTATGTAATGTACACACACACAAACACCCCCACACACATACCGGTAGATGCCGACAAACAGGACAGAGCGGGGAGAGCTGCATTAGTTCATAAGGTGATGGGTATCCTTATTTTTGTATTGCTCCTGATTAAGCACCTGCCTAATTCAACGTTTGTTTCCACAAACGTCAAGACATGCAGAGCCAGACAGTATCTAGGTGGAAATCATTAGTAAAGGTTTGTTATAGCCCTTTCAATATACATTTCAAAACTCCTCAATTCTGATTAAGGAGTTTTGATGGAGTATTTAATTATTCTTGGACATTTGACTTATTAATTTAGAATATTTGGCCCCATGATTACAAAGCTATAGAGTCCCTTTCAAGTCACATAAGGTAACACTATGTCTTTATTGCACCAAATCTTGTAAAACTGAACATATGACATATTTTTTCATACAAATTCTTTAATTAAATCTCTTTCTCTTTACTCTCTCTCTTTGCTAGACTTGGATCACACGTGGTAACCCAAAATCTTTCTGGATCTCAGGATTCTTCTTTCCTCAGGGCTTTCTTACTGGTAAATCCCTGCAGCACAAAAATAACATTGTTTTCACACACCAAAACAGTAAGGCCTATTTCAAGGCAGCTTTATATATTTTTTCTATTAGTTTGTTTAACAGAGACTAATGCAATGAACATTGCTTCATATATAAAAAAACAAAGTAGATACCATGCATACAGGTTTCTAGCCATGGCTAATTTGCAACCCCTGACCCTGGCTAGGCTTTTAGTCGACTTTGGCATGTAGACTACTTTTCTTTCACGCATGAAAAAAAATTCTGAATTTCACAATTTTGTTTAAAATGTTGATTATGACCTATGTTTTTAATATTAACTTGTGTCTCCTGGCCTGTAGGGGTGCTTCAGAATCATGCCAGGCACTATAATTTCCCCATTGATGAGCTCAACTTCCGCTTCAACATGGTTTCAGTGTACAGAGATCAGGTAGCAGTTTGTGAGGCTCTAAGCACTCTGCCGTACAACGATAAACTGGAAATGGATGAGAAGGTACTGACAAGGAATTGTGTGAGTGATATAAGATGTTTTAGGATTCTGGTAAATTTAGTCACTGCTTTAAGACAAGAAATGACTGCACAAAACCTGCCTATTTTTTTACATTGAAAATGAAAGTCATGTGCTAATGATAAGTGGTAAATTTACAACATTTAAATATCACCTTTCTAGTACTCTTCCGTGCATTAACAATAAATGTCACATTCACCCATCCTTATACACATTCCAAATCTGATGGCCAAGGCTGATCATCAGCGCCAACTGAACCCAATCATACATTTTAACATGTGCTATGCCTCTACTGTAGGAGCAATAGTTGTAATGGTGTTTCCCAATACTGTATGTAGATAGGATACACTTTTACGCTACAATATGGTAAATGGTAAATGGACGGACTTGAGCTTATGCTATGTAGTGAGACCATCAGAAGTAACTAATCCCATTCAGTCGCATTCATACACTGCTGACAAAGCAATGGGAGCAATTCAGAGTTAGCTGTCTTGCCCAAGGACACATCGGACATGTTGCTGCAGGAGCTGGGGATGGAACCCTCGACCTTCCTGTTAAGAGACAATGACTCTACCAACTGAGCCACAGCCAGCCCTATATATATACTGAAATTGTTAACCTAATTTAATCAATTTGACCCCAGCAATTTAAACCTCCAGAAAATTATTATAATAAAAAATATGGAACATAATTAATTATTTTTTTTTGCCTGTTTGATTGGTATGTATTTTTTTAAATGGACAGTGCCCACGAAACACAACCAGACATTATTCCACAGTCACATGGGAGACTGGATTGTAAAGCAAGGGTAATTTCTGTACCCAATTATCCCACAAAACCTGTATAAGTTTCACTACTTATGAGGAATGAAAAAACCTGGAATGTCTTCAGAGACATGGTGGCTGGAATCAATGCCCTTCTAGTATCAGCCTCTAAAGGCTTGCTGATGTTGCTTTGCATTTTGACCTGTCCACTCCTACGCCAAAATAATATGGTTGACACCATATCATGGGGCCTGGATTCATTTTGATGACATCGGAAGCAGTAAGTGTAAACTGTCTTTCTAGTGAGGAGTGGGAGCAGAGTAATTGGAAGGTGAAGTGTCTGCTCACAGTTTAGAGACAACAGGGGGCCTGTACTACGAAGCGGGATTTGGGGATAGTGAGGTAACTTCAGTGTTAACCCTGGGTTTTCAATCCTACGAAGATCGTTCACTTGTTACCTGGGTATATTGCCACGGTAGCTTATGCTGCACACCTAACCTGTTCCGGAGCAGGTTATGTCCGAGATATGGGATCAACCTGTGGATATCTCCACTCACTGACCAATCAGATCTTTTGATCTTGTAGCTCCCGCAGCTGATCGAGAGGGGGGAGGAGGGAGAGAGGCCCTTCATGTGTCCCGTAGCCTATAATAACATTATAGTATGTAAAGTTAATGATTATTTTTAACTGATATCATCTGTAATCATTCAGCAGAGACTAAAAAAAAACACCGGAGCCTTTGAGTTGTGTTTTTAAGATGTTAAATTATGAACAGCTTCTTAGGCTTTGAATTATATTTTCATATTTAATGTTTAGTCTCTCCATACCGCTCTCTTTGTTATCGTCAGTGCTGCAGCAGAAATATAACTTCTCAAACTGTTACAATCACCACATGAAAGAGCAACACATCCAGTTAAGAGAAAAAAACAGGAGTTATTATCTTCAGTTCTAAGGTGAACTAACGATGGGAAAGAATTATAATAAATGGGGCGGCAGCAGCTCAGTCTGTAGGGATTAGGGTTGGGAATCGGAGGGTTGCCGGTTTAAGTCTGGAAATTGTGCTCACTTCCTGAGCACTGCCAAGGTTCCCTTGAGCAAGGCACCGGACACCAAAACTGCTCTGGAGCGTTCGCTGTGGGCAAGTGTGGCTCTCATTCTGAGACCTCTCCATTAATGCATGTCCATAGGATCCTGTTTGTGCATTTGTGTGTATTTCGGCCTATGTTTGTGTAGCATTTTCATTAGACAGTGTGTAAAACCGAATTTCCCCTCGCAGGATTAATAATGTATAAATTATTATTATTATTAAGCCGTAGTTTGGACATTAAAACTCGCTGATGTTTCTTTTATCTGCTAGTTGTCTTTCCTGCATTTGTTACTGCAGCTGTGTAACTTTAGTCTCTGGGAGCCTGTTTGTTTTAAATGTTTTTATGTTGGTAATAGTTTGTTCAGAGTTTGTTAGATATGGCGATCTGCTGACGGGGGACGCAGTTATGCTTGTGATAGGTTATATGAAGCTTACCCCGCCCCTTTTATGTGAACGCACTCTTGGAAACTCGAGGGGAAGTTATCAGATTGCTAACCGGTTTCGTATGACTGTTTATCACAGTCTCTTACGTTAGGGCTAGTGAAGCCAGATAACCCAAAGATATCCTGGGTATGTTAATCTTGCTCTGTAGTACAGGCCCCAGGAGGATCAGAAGACCAAACAACATAAACAAATATGTGTAAATAATGATAGGTGTTATGCAGCTACATGCAGGACCCCAAGAACAACAATGCAAACACAATGTATAAAGCACACTTAGAAAATATAATAATCTTAATTTCTTTTACACATTTGGTCCTCATGAAATAAGGAGAAGTCCCCATATATGCAACAACTTACAAACACTTTTGCACTGGACATCAACCAAGTCACTTGAGATATGATGTAAACTTTCATTGGATTCTAATGAAAATTGCAATAAACAGATTCTACTTAGGCAATGAAAAAGTTGTTTTTTTGTAGCTAATGCTTGCAGGACAGTGGCCGTCAGAACAATGACAAATTTGAAAGTATACTATCCATATTGCTACATATATTAACTCAGGAGACAGAATTTGAAAAAGGAGATTGATATATGTTAACATGTATCTCTCATTTATCATTCCTTAATCTCATTTTGAAACCACAGTTACCAGAGCCTGAGAATGGCGTGCTAGTGCATGGAATGTTCATGGATTCTTGTCGCTGGGATGATGACAACATGGTGATTGAGGATGCATTACCAAAAGTGATGAACACAATGCTGCCAGTGATGCACTTTGAGCCACAGCAAAACTATGTGCCGGAACCTGACCTCTATCACGCTCCTCTGTACAAAACCTCAGCCAGGGCAGGGACTCTGTCAACCACAGGTACTATGAGATCCACTGACAAATACCCTTCATATTTTTGTATATAAAGGCATGAACTGTGATTTTTTTTATTCTGAAGGTTAAGGCAGAGTTTTTAGACCAAGAACATTATGTTATAAGTTTATGTTAGTTTACCTTGACAGTCCATTGCTCTTAGGTTTTCATTTCCATAACAATAATTTGACAATAAAGCCCTGTCACTGTTAAGTTTTAGTCTACTCCAACACCATTCATTTATGTCTCATTTCAGGTCACTCAACTAATTATGTTGTGACAGTTATGCTTCCCTCCAAGCGACCCAGTGATTATTGGATATCCAAAGGCTCTGCTCTCCTGTGCCAGTTGGAAGACTGAATCTGTAATAAGGACAAAGAGGATTGTTGAATGCAACTAAAACGTGTGCCTCTATGCCATACCTTTAATTAATTTGAAGCTTTCATGGAATTGTTTATACAGTTTTTTACCAACATTATTTACGCTGAAAACACACTTACCAGTACTTTAAATACATTGTACAAACCCGTATGAGCGTTGCGCTCATGTGGAATTTAATACCATATTTAGCAACAAACTCTTCAAAATGACTCTTGTTGAGTACATTTAATAAAATGATGGTATAAAACTGATCTAACCACGCAGTTGGGAAAGCTATTATGACTTGGACTGATGAATTTTACAGTACAGTTAGCCTATAGTGGAGAAAAGAGTGGGGAATGGATGCCAAAATACAAAATATAAATGGATAAAGAGTGAAGTGTGACCAGATAGATAGATGACAATCTTTATTATTATTATTTTTTTCTGCTGCAACAAGTGCTCACATCATCTACCAATTTGTGTCTTTTAGTGATGATGACTTATTAAATATAGTTCTTAAAAAGGGGTTGCAGTGGTCAGTGGGAGAGTCTGTGGTTTCTCAACTGGAAGGTTGGGGGTTCAATCCCCAGCTCCTGCAGCCACATGAAAGCTCAAGGTTTTTTAGGTTAGTACCGAAAAGGGTAAATTTGTTTTACAAACAAGGAGCAAAAAATTGACAGCCAGAGCAGGGAAACTAAAACTCCCCATTTAAAGGGTGAGCTCGCCCCATGCTGTTGCTGTAAAGAATAAATATCTGACAGGTTGGATTATGAATCACCTATAAGTTTGCTCTCCTATTTAACAATTTGATCATGAAACCAAAGAATGCTCAAGAAGACACCCGATGGAACATCCTGCAGTTAATAAGGTTAACCGGCAACGGGAACATTTGGATATAAATGAGCATCCCATAGAGGCTGAGTCAGTCTGAAGATGGGGAGGGGTTCACCACTCACCACCAATTTAAGAATAATGTTTCTCAATGCAAAATTGCAGAATTTGATCAACTAGAGTATGAATCTTTTAATGTTATATTCAAAGATTCTATAGAAAATGTGTGTACACAAGATACAAGGCTCGGATGGCAACGCATTAAAAACAGACATGACATGATGAGTGAACAGTACTGCATAGGCTCTATAACACTTACACCATTGTCAATGATCACAGTTTGTCACTGCATCAACAAATTATAGCTGAAATTCTACCTGGCAGAGAGGAAACCACACATAAACCCAATACAGAAACGCCTCCAACTTCCTTGAGCCTGAACTCATAAGATTCACTGAGGTGAAGAGGAAAACTATCCTCTATTCCAGGGATGTCAGACATACGGTCCGCGGGCCGTGTCCGGCCCGACAGCAGGTTTCATCTGGCTCGCGAGATGTTTTGGGAAGAAGGAAATGTATTGAAAAATATTTTGAGATTTTTTATAAATTAAATATTTGTAATACGTATTTTCCCCGAATTGTATTAAAAATGTAAAATGAGCAACGTAAAGGTTGATATGATACGAATATTAATTAAACGTGGCACTTTGAACTCTCTTCTCAGCAGGGAGTATCACGAGCTGCTCCTGCATTACGCTGGTAGTACATCACATCAGAAAACAGGCTGAACACCTGAGAGAGGTGACACAGAATGCAATTTCAAGAGAGATCGAAGGAGCGACATTTCTTTAGTTTTATTTGCTCACAAGTTGCCAGAATTTTATAAAAGCTACGGGACTTAACCGCTGCACTGCGCACGCATCATGACGGCCTTCAGTTCTGTGCACACTTCTTTCCAGTTTCTCCTGTCTTCACTGATGTAAAACAAAAGTTTTGGCTGATAATAACAAAGCTTCCTATGGAGTGAGCCACAAAGAGCAGCTCGTGCAAATAAAAAACAATCCTCTCCGCCATGCGTAACGGCCAAGACCGTCTCCACACATCCAGACTAAGTGTAGGTTGTGGACACCGGCGTTGAGCCAGATGGTTATTGTAAAAACAGTAAATTAAAATGAATATTAACTGATTTTATTTACAGATGGTTCATTTTTAGGTCACCCAGAGGTGAACATGTTGTGTTGATCACCTAAAAGTTTCAGCGCGACATCACTTCTCAATGCAGTAGCCTGCTGTTGCACCTTTATCACCAGCTTTCATCAGACTGTAAAACTATAACTATTACTGAACATTTCATTCTTATCCTAAAACGATATCACGCACAGGCTGTCCAATCATACAGAGGTCTGCTGGTTTAACCGATCAGGTTCTGCAGGAATCTGGCTGATTCCTTGAATTACGCACGGAGATGGCACAGATTCATGGAGCATAAAAAGTCAGTGACAGAGTTAGATTACGATATTGCGGACACGTAGAAGAACAGACTGCCAGACTCGTATCAAAAGTCGTTTAACTGAGTTTACTTAGTTGAAAAACGTGCACTCCACACAGAGCAGATCAGACTGCTGCGCAAAGCTGAAGGATCAATTCAAGTCTTTTGGTTTGGAAACATGTTATCATTTTATAATGCCGACTACTAAAATACCTGAAGATGCATCAAAGACACTCTGTTTGTTTGTGACAACTTATTCATGTGAGCAGGTTTTATCTGTAATGAACCTTAGCAAACTGTGCTGTGGCCTGACACACACAAGTCTCTCTCTCTCTCTCTCTCTCTCTCTCATGCACTGATCCAAGGGCAGGTAGAATAACCTGTGTCAAAGTTTCTATAACCTTGAACAGCAATATCTTAATATAATATAATAACCTCAAACAAAACATAATTATTTATATTTTCTTCTGTGATGTGGTAAATTTATATGTTTCCCTGTGCCAACATGCAGTTTGCAATGACAGTTAACCCCTCTGCTTAATGTTAATGTTAAAGTTTTCTATACAATAATACATTTGAACAACAGGTCTCATTTGAACAAATCCAGCCCCCGACCCAATAGAACTTTGACATCCCTGCTCTAGTCCAACATGTCAAAAGTTGAATTTGAGCATCATGGACTTTGCATCCTCCTGGAAAAGAGGAGAGCAACTGTACTACTTATTATCAGTTCATATTGCAAAGCCAACATATGTGATGGTATTGGGGTTGATTTGTACATGTGGCATGTATAGCCAGCACATTTTTTAAGGCTCCATTGATCACTTTTTTTTAGGGAAGGCCTTGCTTTTTTCAGCAAGACAATGCCAAACCACATTCTGCACTTTGCCTGCAGTTCCCCCTTCTTACCCATTAAAAATGTTTTGGCTGTATGAGACGTACAATAAAAAAAGAGACTCTAAACTGCTGGAATCCTACAAAAAGCAAGGGTAACATTATATTTTGACAGTTCATCTGTTGACGCTCAACAAGCTATCAGTAGATATTCAGTTGCGTGTCAACAGTGTGTCAGTTGATATTCAACAAGACTTTTAAAACAGACGAGTAACAAACATTGAGCTCACTAATAGTAGACTATAAGGTGCATTTCAAGGTGCTACAAGATTTTCCAAAAAGTGTTTTCTGACTGTCTTTTTTAAAAACATGTTGATTGACAATCAACTACTCTGAATCAATCTGTCACTTGAAAGTCAACAGTATGATGTCAACATATGATCCAGATAGTATGACCTCCTCATTCACAAGGTTACTCACTCATCAATTGACTGACTTGTCAACTCTCTGTTAGATTAATTGACTGTCAATAGGTAAGCTACTAATTTGACTATCTGCTGATTGTCAACATATATATAGATGACTATCAACAGACTATAAGTTGGCATTAGTAGCTAAGCATTTGAAGACATTTGTCAAGACTATCCAATTAAAGTGAAAACAGTTAAGAACAGGACAAACTCTATAAGCTATCAACAGAGCAAACAGAGACAAGTTTGCACAACTGCATACTCCAACTTTGTACAGAAAATGTGCTTAAAAAAAGGTGAAAATCACAATAAATCTGGCCATATTGATAACTGCAGTTATGTGAAAAGAGAGTTTTTAAGTTCTGTGAGCTGCTAATACACATGATCGACTCTACAAGGTTTCAGTTATGAGTTATTGTGAAACAATGTTGAAACTAATATGACTGTTGGCTATGTAGTCTTTGTAATGACATCTTTTACAGTTTTATATCTCATTAGATTTAGGACAAACTTTTACTTTCTTTGCAATCTTTAACATAATAAAAGATCATTGTGTAGTAAATGGCAAAGTTGAAATTGGATCCAAAAATAATTTTCTACAGTAATTGGGATGAGATGATTAGTGGTACAAGTTATTCTTGTCTTATCTGTGGTAAGCATTTCTTACGTCCTTTAGAAGTCTTCCAAGTACACCATGTTTATGTTTTCTTGCTAACCAGTAGGTCCACTCTATGAAGCAGAGCTGTTCTTTTAAGGTCTTCTCAGAACGATTCCCCCTCATACGCTAAATTTCCCTCTTGTATGTCTGCCATGCTCTCTCAATGTGTTGAGTGTGTAGTCCTGTTTATGGATCTACATAATTCTGACTGTGGTTGATCCTGACATGCCTGTAGCCCTCATGGGAAAGACTGGCATACGCTCTCCACTCATCACTCAACTAGACTTTGACGCTTGACATGTTTCTTAATAATGGGAACAAGAGTCTTCTTGTTTCTTTTCTTCACAAGGCGAAGCATGGGACATCTGCTTGCAGCGTTTAGCTCGAGAATACTCCAGGTGTTACCAAAGTGTCCTCTTCCGTACTACCAAAACACAGTATGAGCAGTTTTACAAAACAAACTCTTGACTCTATATGATTTACTGTGATTATATGAATTTTTTTTAATTATCTTTAATTGTTTTAGATTTCTTATATGACTTTGAGATATGAATTTATTTATTGGTGATAAAAAGAATCGGATCTGGGTGTGATTGTGTATTCTATGCTTCACCAATCGCCCATCCTTCACTGGACTGGACTGAAATTTGCTCTAAACAAAAAAACCTGAACTTGAAAACATGAGCTGAATGGTTACGTTAATAAAATGAATAGCAGTAAGTCATTTTTTTTAATCATAACTCGTCAGGTTTTCATTTTCTTATGACCAAATTTGGAAATAAATACCCACATTTTAACATAGAGTTTCCCAAGAATATATATTTTATATTTCCTTGAAACTTGTTTTAAGTGAAAGTGTCAATAATCATTATAAACATTTTTTTTTTAAATGTAATTTTACTCTTTCATTGTTCACACAGTTTTTTGTACTTTTCACTGGCTGTAATATAACATTCTGTGATTTTATTTCACATGTACATACAGTATTTTTCCTGAGTAAAATTCAGCGTTTTTTGCCTTTCTAATACCAAAAGATAATTCCATAAATTTGAAGCAACAGTTTGTAATGGGTAGGTCAGATGCATACAAGATGTCATCTTGGTCCATAAATGGAATATCTAATATGAATCTTAAGTTCTTAGCTCAACACACACACACACACACACACACACACACACACACACACACACACACACACACACACACACACACACACACACACACACACACACACACACACACACACACACACACACTAGAGAGAAGGAGAAGACTAGACAAAGCAGTCAACTGTCACAAAACAGAGGAGAAGAATGGATGAATTGATTTTTAGTTTTAACAAATTAGTTCAGAAAGTTGGAGATTCTTAAATAATATGTGCATTGTGCTAAAGAACTAAGATTGGTATTATGTTCTGGCATACCGAACAAGGTGACATCATGTAGTATGCAACTGACAAATACATTACAAGCTCTAACTTACAAATTTCCAGAACCCAATGAAAAAACTCCGTCATGGTCTATCTTTACACATCACACAGATGGAAAACTTTGAAGTCAAAACAGTGTAAGACCCATTCTTGAGAATTGGGAAAAATCATGTCCCAGGCAAACAGGCTTAAAAATATCCCTTACAAACACACTTATTCCTGTTTTTTCAAATGAAAATTTATATTTTTTAGCAAATTTTTCTGGCACTCAAAGGCGGTCAGTCTCACTGTAGCCTCTCGCAGCAGTCCCAGCTGCAGTCAGAGCAGAGAGGAGTCTAGCGACTGGATGTTTTCATAGCATGGGTAAGCTATATAGCTGGTGTGCTTTGGCATGGTACAGTTCATGCACGAGCACAAGCATGCGGGTACACAACGTTGACAGCCTTCATTCAGGAGAAATCCCGGAGTAATACGGACTTTTCATATATATATATATATAATCTATAAAGTGCATTATCTGTACTGTTTGTTTCTGTTTGTCTGTATCTGCCTAGCCCATGCTAATGTCCTGTAAATGTGTTTGTCTTGATGTGTCATGACTGTGGTTTATGTTTCATGCAGAACAGGAACCTGCTGGAAACCAGTTTTTTAAACTGAGTCAGGCCCATTAAACTGTAACTTAATGTTCCTTTTAAACTTTCCTGTATAATAAATGAAATGAAAATTATAGTTTGCTTATCAGTAATCACTTTTTTTTGCCATCTGATAGGATGGAAATGCACCTTTTTCCCCCACTGCAATCGTGGAGGGCCCTTACGTGCGCATGGGCCCCATGTTTAATGGAGAGCTCTAGGTTAGAGGTGTCATTAAGCAGGAGAAGATTTGGTGAGAACGGAATGGGTTTGGCCAATATACCGCATAAAATGTTACAAACTTTCCTCCAGAAATCTGCAACCCCTGGGCACTCCCGGACCATATAAAGAAAAGTGCTCATAGTGTTATTAGGGCATAAACTACAGTTAGGAGATGGTATAGGACTTGAATTTTATGTAGAATGAACTTAAAGTGAATAAGTTGGGGGTTTGGATTTCTGGAGGATAAAAGAGTATTTTGCCAGATTAAAGGCCAATTAGGATTGCCATCAGTAAGTGGTATGTCCCTCTTCCATGCACTATAAATGGATAAATATTTAACAGAGGCTTTCAGCAAACTGACATAGAAGGTGAGACGATGCCATTGGCTTTGTTCAGTACTGCATGAAATGGATGGGAGCCCAATGGACTATCAGGGTACGCCATAAGTGTGCATTGCTGTGTGCAGCTGCAGGTAGAAAATAAAATAAGTTCCAGGTAAATTAAAAAGCTTCTGAATGTCTTGGAATGAGGTAAGGCCCCCTACTCCAAAAATATCATTAAGTGTGTGTACACCCTTATTGAAATAGCCGATTGAAGTTCTTTCCAATAGCCACTAGGTGGCGGCAGAGGAAGCACAGAGCTGAAAAAAATTGATGCATGGGAGAATACATTTTGATAACTGAGATGCGAGAAAGGAATGAGAGGGGTGAGTTGTTACACCTTTGAAGGTCGGTCTTAACCTCTGCAAGCACTTCTTTGTAATTACATGACACCGTGTGAGTAACTGAGGGGCTGATAGTGACCCCCAAATATTTGAAGTTCTGAACCACTTTGATGTCAGATGTGGTAGCCACCAATTTGGCCTGTGTATTTAGAGGTAGTAGTGCTGATTTCCCCCAATTAATGTTGTATCCAGAGATCTGTCTGAAGTTATTACAGATTTAAGAGGTGGGGAAGAGACCGTGGGATATTTTGAGCAAAGAGTAATATGTTGTCTACAGAGAAATGTAATGCTTGGTATCATGAATAACAATAGGTTCATGGGAAACAGACAGCCAGATGGCCTGGACTATGGGTTTGAGAGATAAGATAAAAAGCAGTGGGGAAAGAGGACAGCCCTGACGTGAACTGTGAAAAAGAGGAAAGAGTTTGGATCAAGTGGAGCCTGTCTGCACCATAGCTGTGGGGTTGTTATAAAGTAATTGTACCATAGATAGAAAACCATATGACGTAGTACTGCCCACACATAGTGCTACTCAAGGTGGTCAAATGCCTTTTCGGCATCTAGAGAAAGAAAGAAAGCATTATTGGCAGAATCTGAAATTTCCATAATGTGGAGAAGACGTCGTGTATTGTCGGATGCATTACGATTCTTGATGAAGCCAGTTTGGTCATCCTTTACCAGATTAGTCATAAATGGCTCCAATCGAGAGGCTAGTGTTTTGGCAAAAATCTTCATGCCTGTGTTCAGAATGGATGGGGGGGGGGGGGGGGGTGACTTCCCTTTGTTCATGTTCCCCAGAGCTTAATGGAGTTCACAAATAGTTATTGGGTCATCTAGTAGCAATCGGGCATCCTGGTGAACTCTCTGATCCAGGTCTACACTCCCTCCCGCCCACTACGCTCTGCCATGAAAGGCGCCTGATCCAACCTTCACAACAGGGTCCTAAGTCTCTGACTACACTCTTCTCCTCTGTCGTCCCCCGGTGGTGGAATGAACTTCCAAACTCCATTCGATCTGCAGAGTCCCTCTGTACCTTTAAGAAAAAGATAAAGACCCAGCTCTTTCATGAATACCTACTAACTTAATGATGATGGTCTCCATATTATTGATGATGATGATGGTTGTGACGATGGTTTTTGTTTGATAACGATGACTTATAAGATGGTTTCTATACTGATTAGAGCTCTCAAGAACTGCCCTCAATGTTGTGCTTTGCCTCTGTGCAATGCCTGTCAGCACCAGTGTGTTCAATCGGACTCAAAGCTGATCGTTTGCTCTTACTGACATTGTTCCCTTTTTTCTAGATCCTTGCTTGTGTTGTACTTGTCGCTTTGGATAAAAGCGTCTGCTAAGTGAATTGTAGAATTGGTGAAGCTGTGTTAGCTGTGAGGGATTAAGCATATTTGGTTGTTGGGGTTATTTCTGAGGAATACAGTTTAGAGTAGAATGACAGAAAACAATTGTTGATATCATTTGGGCGGTAAGCAGATCGCCTGTGGGTGATTGGACTGCAGTTATGGTCGAAAGTCATTTGTTTTTTTAAGTTTCGAGGTTAGTAAGTAGCTTGGCAGAGCACTGTGGAGGTAAAACTTCTGTTTGCTCCTGTGGATAAGGAAGTCTGCCCTGAATCTAAGAGCTTGGTTCTTTATTCAATAATTGTAAATTGAAATCGGACGTGTTCTCATACAGATGTTTTGATATGAAAATATAATCTATACGTGAGAAAGATGTGAGGTGCCGAATAGCAGGTAAATTATTTTGCAGAAGGATTAGCTGTCATCAACTCCCATTTCCTTAGAGTTAAGGTTGCAAGACGCTGCTCTCTTCCCTCATCGGCTCCAGTTCTGTCCAAAGTGTGCAGCCAGACAGCATTGAAATCCCATCTCAATAACTTAGTCAAATAACCAAAGAAATTGCAATCAAATAAGTTTGGAGCATAAATACATATGAATGCCAGCTTTCTGTCACTAACCATAGTTTTGATATAGGCCACTCTACCCTCCAAGTCCCTTCCTGATCCCAGATCTGTAAATGAAAACTAAGTTTGGCAATGATCACTACTCCTCTGTTTTTTGTATAACATCATAGTATTTATTCTTTAATCTACAGACATCTTTCTCCAGTAAATGAGATTCTTAAAGAAAAGCCAGATCTACTTTTTTCCTCTGCAGGAAATCCATTGTAATTGTGCGTTTATGGGGAATATTTAGGCCACACGCATTCCAAGACATTAGGGAGATGTTAGTCTTGGCTGTCAGGATGGAATAATACTAATGTAAACACAGTTATTTGATGCAACAAGTTTTTGTTTTGGTCCATTCCTCGAGGTTCTGTCCCTCCCCCCAATCATTTCCAAAATCTGTTAAAAACACACATAGCAAACCCCACACCACCACTCCCAAAATCCCACCCATGAAAAAACAAAATTAAAGGTTAGGACTAGATCACTTCAGTAATACATTTTTAGAGAAGAGTTAATCAGTTAATAATGATTGGTTTTTAGCACTTATTCAGAACATTATACCGTCTAACTAAATAAATTCATTGTTCTTTAAATAAGCATTGAGCTAAATTACAGAAAGTCCGACAGTCAGCCAACGCCTCTGAGTATTACGTCTCGCCAGCATGTATAGTACAGTAGCATGTATAGTACAGTAGACTATCGTTGTCAAAAGTGTACAGGAGCATGTTCATAATTACCACTGGTCAGATAGCACGACTGTCCTCGAGTGAAGTCAGAAACTTTTCTGCCTCGAGAAGATCTTGGAAGAGGTGTTCCGATTCATGGATTAGCTTGATGACTGCTGGGTAGAGCAAGAAAGCCTCACAGCCTTGACTTCGAGCTCGGTTCATCACTGGGTAGCAGGGTCATCTACGTTTCAATGTATAGTCGCTGTAATCCGCTGTGAAACAGATTGCGTGCCCGGAGACCTCCACTGGTGTTCTCCTGGATTCTTTGAGGATGCCGCCTCTGTCCGTGAAGCGAAGACATTTCAGGATCATAACTTAGGGGGCTGAAGAAGATGAACGCGGGGCCCGATGCGTTGAGCCTGCATGAGCTCAGGGGGCTTATCAGCAAGGAATGGGAATCGCTTGGGTATGTTAGCAGACAGATAGGCTAGCGCATTCTCCATTTCTACTCCCTCTCTCATGTTTATCAGCCGCACATTGTCCCTTCTGCTTCTGTCCTCCATGTCAGCTAGTTTGGACTCTATCTGGTTTAGTGAGTTGCTATGGTCACCTGTAAACGACTGAAAAATGTTTTTGGCTGTAGACTCAACTTTCTTCAGAAGCTCCTGTAGCTTGGAGCTAACTGTGCGTTCTATGTTGATTTCCTCAGCGTGTTTTGTCAAGGTGGCCTGCATGGTTCCCATTGAAATGTATCTTTAGAGTGGATGGCGAGGCCATTGTGAGAGGGCTCTCTGTAGTCTCCTCGGTGTCCATCAGCTGTTTGTCAATCGTATCTTTTTTGTTAGAGCGTGATCGAGACATTGCAATGGGAGCAGCTATCAAGCTTACAGATGGTAAAGTTAGATCAGGATCTCATAGGCAGAAAGTGCAAAAGTTTGCTCCAAACAAAGAGAGGAGAGGAACACAGGTTGACCACTTCGCCATCTTGGTCACATCTAGATTTTCTGATGCCTAAATACAGAGCCAATAATGGGTGCTGGTTGCTGATTCTCTTTCAGACCACAGTAAATACAACACCTTGACTGGTTATCATCGATTTTACCCAATGACCCCAGAAATAGCACCTGAAAACTTTATATTAGTCCCTCTTTGTTGTTTCAAGGTCTAAATTCTTAAAAAAAGATGCTGCATGTTTTGCGGTCAAGGCCAGTAGACTTTGGGATAACCTGCTTGAGGAGATCAGGGCTGCAAACACTGTATAATAATAATTGTCATTTGAAGGGGATGTGAGGGGAAATTGGGGAAAATGTGACAGCTGTAACAGAATTTACAGCTTTAAAAAAAAAACAACACTTTAATCATTTTCACATTTTAAAACTGTTGTTGCCTGAAGGGATACTTCACCCATTTGCATTATGCTTTGTATCATTAGAAACCTGGTAGTATTTTTGAATGGTCGAGCATCACACCCTCATTTTCCCCCGAAAATCGTCATTTTGCGTCATCACCGGCTGTTGTGGTTAGCAGGGTGAAACTACAACGCTAGTTCCGCATATTTTCAATCACTGAAGCTACAGACCTATCACAGATCAGTGGGTGGGACCTCACTCCCAGATTTGAAACTCAATGTCCACCATATTGCTTGGAAGCTATGCTAACCAGTCCCTCCAGGATTTTGCAGACTTTTTGGGGGATTGTTAAAATGTGTTTTTGCAATTAAATTGCGGCAGGAAGCGAAAATTGCAACACTAGTTGCAATTTTTTTTATGTAAAATAATCTAGACTTTTTATTATTTTCTTACACACACTTTGATGTGATTGAGTGAGGCCTATATTTTTAACCTGAGCAGAGCCATTAGCTTTGTGAAGTTACATATTCCTCTGCCTCACTCAGTGACGTCTCTCTCTCTCTCTCACACACACACACCTGATTTCATTACACATCCAAATTAATATTTTGCTTAAGCTTTTAAAACACACATTTTATGACTGTGTATTCCTCACTACTTAATTAACTTAACTTAATTAATATGCGCACACGTTTGTTTCGCAATCAGACAAGCTCTATCCATGCTTATTTATTTAACTCGCCTTGTTTCTTTCAGCAGTTGCAATCGATCTGGATGCAACAGCCTCTGTCACTGTGATTTGTCTTGTATGCTGTCCACGCGTTTCAGTCATTCTCCTGTTGTGTTTTGCGGTTGATCGATGACTTTCGTTTGTGTTCCACCACAACGTTGCAAAGTGTGCAAAAAAGTTTACCCCTGCTTCCGTGCAAAACATCGGGGAATTGCCTTGTACGGTCCTCAGCTGTTATTTTTGTAGGTAAATGTGCAACGTTTGTGTCGGACATGTCTGCATCTGCATATGTAAACAAGGAAGTAAGTTTGGTCAATGGTCACCAAACTTTGGTGAGGTATGGCTTGCTGTTTTCGCGGGGGGACTGCTATGATTGGTCAAATTTGCAGAAAGGTTGCGGTAATTGGACAAAATTGCAAGGTCACCCAGAATTCGTGGGGATTGGTTGAATTTGCGTTAATTGTTGCGATCATGACATCGCAACTTCCTGGAGGGACTGGCTAACAGGCGTTAGCGTCTTTTTCTGCCAGGAATTTCCAAGATACCAATTTCTTCTGGAAGAAATCTCGGAATAAGTTGAAGAAACAGCCATAAATGTCTGTAAATGGAGCCCTAGCTTCAGTGGGAGTGGACTGTGGTGCTGTGCATTCTGGGAGTTGGTGTCTTTCATCCACATGAGCCAAAAAGACACTTTCTGCCTTGTCTCGGTCAAGAAGGCATTAGCTTCAAAATGTATTTCACATTTCTACTACATATATGACCCAATGTCAATACAGATTCATGTTTCAGCGGGTGAAGTATCCCTTTAAATACTTCCACAGTTGTTTTATGTAGAGCGTAGAGAACATAAAACACATCCAAGTAAGAGTCATATTTATTGTTGATTGGTATTACTACAATTATGATATGATAAGGTACATTAAGAAAATACCATATAACAAGCAGGTAGGCAAGGTAGGAAAAAGGAGTATAATATCAATTTTCCAAAATAAAAATGAAAGAAAAAAAATATTTACAACACTTCTGGGAGATTTCTGATGGAGATGTTTAACAAAGCTCTGGAGAAAAAAGTAGTAAAGTATAGAATCTTGATAATGCAGATATTGGCCATTATAATAAAGCAACATTCTTGGTACACTGGTAGGATGTCTTTAGGCCTGATGTATACTTGTTGTTTAACCTTGATAATGTTAAGCTGCATAAACAATAACATAATTGTATATATCCTTGACTACTGAATGTGCTACATCTGTTACTGGAGGATACCTCTCGAGGGCACACCAGAGAGCCCAGCCCATATGCTGAGCTCTCGGGCTACCTGATGTGCAGGAAACAACAGACATGCGGCATGTAGAAGGTTACGATTATAATAATTCTGAGATCATAATTAACACAATAGCAACATTAACAACCTCTGCACTCAGTTTCATGGACTGTAACCCCTTTTAACTGGTGACTTTAAGCCAAATATGTCCATAGATATCTCAGTTAAAGCAGCTGTTAAAGAATGAAAAGAGTCCTAGTAAATTCCTCTTTGTTTAGTTCTTCAACATAATTTATCATTTTAAAAGTAGATTGAAGGTGTTGGAGGAATATGCTTCAGGTTGTAGAGACTAATGACTTTGTGCTCTGTGACTCAGGACATGTTAAAGTGTGTTTGTAATTACTCTGTGTTTCATGTCTGTAACTTTTTGTTGTGCTGCTGCCCCTCTTGGCCAGGACACTCTGGTAAATGAGATTCTTAATCTCAATGAGGTTATCCTGGTTCAATCAATTTAAGATAAAAAGAAAATAATGTAATCAGATATGAATAGAAAGAAAATTCAACAATTACACATGCAGCCATGGACACATTCTGTTGAAAGGTCTCAGTTTACAGGGTGAACTGAGGCATCTATTTTAGTTTTGCTGATTTCCACATCGACTTGTAAAATGTAACTTATCTGTCCAAGCTATTTTGACATGGGAGTTTTTTTTTACGATGCAGTAACATGACACATTGTACACACTGAATAGTTGTGGACTTGGTCAAACAGTTTGTTTGCAAAACCTACTACCATTGTTTTTCCCACTGCCGTGTTAACTCTGTTACAATCCCCCCTGCCATCTTTACCCTATTGGTCATGTGCACACTTCATCTTGTGTCCGCGTTGCCTCAATTTTTTTTAGGATGTGCACAGCTGACGCAACAAACAGACACAGGGGACGCAAGGCAGTCACATGTGCATGTGTACGCAAAGTTAAAAGCATTAGAGTTAAGTCTGTAAAGAGCAATGAAGCAGCAGCAGCAAAGAAAAAAAAATGCTGGTATCGTCAATTTACTGGTTTGTGGTTATTAATCCTTTACAAGGAAGAAATTATCTGAAATTGCCTTTTATGGTTTGTTAGAATCTGTGCAAGAGGAAGTTGACTCCATGACAATGTCAACTTCAGAGGTTATAAAAATGATATCAAGATTGCCATGCCTATGATGAGGAGTAGCATCTGAATGCAGCCCAGGATCAGAAGCCCCTGGTCTGACTGAAGTGACTTATATTACCAAAAAAAATGTCTTGATAACTTGTTTTTGGAAACAAACCAGATGCCAATTCTTAAAATGAGCTTATAAAATGAAATAAAAAGTCAGATGCTAAATAGGGTTGTATTGCTTACTAAGAATGTGTAAAGTTTTGCTTAGCTGCATGAAGTGTGATTTGTATCAAAAAATAAACCTGCCGTTTGTTTGGATCATTTTTTCATACAAATATTGAACGATACTTCTTCTAAATATAATGAATCATTGTATAGTAAAATCAACATAAACAGCAAACAAATACCATTACATCAAACATTTCATTAAAATGTCCATTTCCTAATGCCTTTTTTTTATATACATATAAATATACATTTACAGCATTCCTATAATATTTATAGAAAAACAAGATACAATTATTTAAAAATAAAGGAACAAAAAAATAGGGCAGACTAGTATTATGTGCACATACATATAGGGTATACATATTAACCCTAATCTTAAACACATTTATATTAGCCTGAGAAAAGAAAACTATTTTCACCTTACTGTATCAGCGATTTTAGACTTAAAAACTTAAACCACAATGCGTTACATAAAACATCCGGTTAGTTTTATATGGAGCTATTAATGTGGCAAAACTATTTGAATATGTGTAAACAGATCCACAAACGCACACACTGATCAACAAATGTGTAAAAAGATCCACAAATGCGTAAACTAATCTGCAAATATGCAGACCAATCTCGAAATATTTACTTATTTATTAATGGCAGTGAACTTTTTCAGCTGTAAATCCTGAAAATACACACAAATGATCGCTTACAACTGAGGCGGACCTCTCCATTGGCTGTCATTTTACACGTGACTTTTGCAACACTCCTGCCGTGCAAGATCCGCAAATGCGTACACATATCTTCAAATTTGTGTCTGACGATCTGCAAACATATTAGTGGGGTTTGTTACCCTGAGCCCAGGCTCACAGGCTGCCAGGCTGCGTGCCCGCACTGTACAGGAAACAAATTTCAAAAACACAAACTATAATGGACCCTCCGTCGTAGCCTCCTCAGTAAAACTGCACCCACGACAGCTATCCAGCTCAGTAATGTCTGTCTTGAACTCACTGGGTGCTACCGCGGACTACCAGCGCCCCGGATATTTAAACATTTGTGGATCTGTGTATGCATATTCAAATAGTTTTGCCACAATAATAGCTCCATAGTCTTACCTCGGGATTGTAAAGATGTGTTGTAGATGAGCATTGAAGCACCTTCGATGTGTAGCTGTCATTCTTAAACATGAAGATCAAATAGAAAGTGTCAGAATGCTAAAGTTAGCTGTGCTCTGAGTGTAGATAATGGGTTATCAAATGTGTTTTACCTTAAATGTTCCCCAAAGTCTCTTTTAAAGGATTTTTAAATCCGTTATCTTTGTTACTTCTTATTAATTAATTTCTTTATAAGTCACATCAGGGCTGCTCTGTATTGGTGATGACAGCAAAACATGAATTTGAAGCCTAGCCCATGAGAAAATAAAAGCCATGCAGAAAATAAATTAGTTGTTTTTTTTCTTGTTCAGTGTCCATGACTGTTGTTACTGGATGTGTTGATAGGGCTCATTCCATATAATTTCCAACCAGCAAAGACATTAATTTGGCTGTGATCATCCTCATGTCACAAAAGACTAGAAGTCTCCATACCTATGTCAAGAAAAAAGATAAATTAAAACAAAAATTAATGACCTCTGAATTTGTTAATATCTTTTTATTCCTGCTTTGCAATAAAAAAAATCTGCAGATAAGCTAGGCTTTTGTTGTAAAGCAGCAATAGGTGAATGCATTTGAAGACACATGTTTTAGTGGCTGTTAAATCTCAGGTATATAACCAAAGGTTTATTCGTAAGACATTTGAAAGACTTATTTGAAAGTGTGTGCATTATACTTAATCTGTATTCCAGAGTATGTATTGCACTTACTCTGTGTCATCAGCAATGGGGGTGTTATAGCTTTGAAACAGCGGCTGCAAGAACAGCCCCAGAGTTCCCACCACACAGACCAGAATGAAGATCCACAGGAAAAGACGGTCAATCACCATGGCAACGTACTTCCAGTCTTGTATTACCTGAAATCAAACAAACAAGTTTAGATGAGGACCACATCTGACTGGAGTATCTATAATACTCACTCCATAAGTTTGTGTGGTCATTGGCTAATAAACCTGAACATTACCACCAACATAACATCAAGTATGTAATGGGCTCTCTGGAGAACGGTCCAGAGCAGTTTTGGGGGGTTTGTACCTTGCTCAAGGGCACCTCAGCAGTGTTCAGGAGGTGGACCACTCCAGCTACCAGGCCAATTTCCGGACTTGGTCCGACTTGAAGCGGCGACCCTCTGGTTCCCAACCCAAGTCCCTACAGACTGAGCTACTGCCGCCCAGATAGCATGTTTACTGAGATTCATTATTATTATTAAATACTGTAAAATGTGTTGTATGAGATTCACCTAGTAAATGGTGAGATCAATATATAAGAGTATAAAATGCAGAGACAGCTGTCATCATCACAAGTGCTGCAGACACCATCACAGATTGTAAGTGAGTCATCGCCTCTCAACCGGAAGGTCGAGGGTTCAATCCCCAGCTGGGCAACATGTGCCATGTGTCCTTGGGCAAGACACTTAACCTTGAATTGCTCCTGCTGCTTCGGTGGCGGTGTATGAATGGGATTAGTTACTTCTGATGGATGATACTACATAGCAACTACTGCCATCAGTGTGTGAATGGGTGTCAATGTGTAGGTGTGACATGTGGTGTAAAAGTGCTTTGAGTAGTCGGAAGACTAGAAAAGCGCTATACAAGCTCAAGTCCATTTACCATATTAAAAATTTGCCTCCATTCATTGCTCAAGTCAAGTCAAAGAACGTTATCGGTTCCTGGGGGGAACCTGCTGCAATTGTTTTCTACATTAACATTGTACCTCTGTAATTTGTTTGTTGTTTGTAGCTGTGGATTCCTTTTGTTTTTTTGCACATTAAAATGAAGCTTTTTACTTTGTACTATTGTATGATGACAATAAAAACAATAAAAAAAAATACTTTCAGGGCCCGCTCACTAACAGACATTGCCTTTCTGAAGGAAACTCGCAGTTTATTCAGCTCAGCATATTTCTTTTCAAAGAGAGATTTGTTCTTTGTGAGTTGTCTCAAAATGTATTTTAAACTTATGCTGGTGAATCTGTATTTAAGGAAACGGTCTTCATATTTTCTCTCTCTTTTTTAACTGGTAACTTGGAATTTCCCAACTTCTGATAGTGCACATACATATAGTCATTCCTGTCATTCCCTGTCTGTCTAACCTTCATGTTTCTCTCCCGTCTGTGTTCTGTGTGAGTGTGGTGGGCGTGGTTTTGTTTTCACAAGCGGCGCCATGTTAAATTCGTTTGTGATCAAGGGTCCCTCTACAAAGACTCCTCTCTGCCTCACCTCGCCGCCAGATTGTTTCACCAGCTTGTGAGGTATCTTAAGAGATACATGGTCCTTGTTGTCGTAGCTTTTGTAGCTATCCCTGTTTTTTGTCTTTGCTCATCAGATCGCCTTTGTGTTTCTTCATTCACTGCCTGCCTCCGGCTCGCTCACCTGTGCACTTTTGGACACCGCACTGGGATTCTGCCACATAGGAACTCAGGACCTTGCACTACCCCTTCCCTTTGCACAATTTTTGAGTCACGTTTTGGAATAAATCCCTTTGTACAATTTACCTGCCTGTCTGAGTCGTGCTTTTGGGTCCATATTTAGAACTAGCCACAACAAAAATCATATAGCCTACACATTGAAGGCAGTGTGTTTCAACATGTAAATAAAAGTGCACACATACTGTAAAGTGCACACATACTGGAAAGTGACATGTATTTTGCTCAACTTTGGTATAATATGTATATGGAGACAAGGGAATAAACATTTGTGTTACACTGTTGTAATGACTGTTTTGACTGAATGTGAGATTTAGAACTTGGGATGTGGTAAAGCCTGGTTTACACGTCAGCACTAAACCTGTGCGGTAGCTATGTTGTAGTGGCCTAGGCTATCGTGAGCATGACATACTCGTGAGTTTGTGTGTCTGCGTATCTCTGCAACACTACGTCTACAAATGCTAGTTGGCTGTCCGATTTCTATGCTCGGTATATCGCCAGTTCTTGTTTCCGAAATTCTCTGAATGTTTGTGTACAGGAAACCATGTAAATACAGCTATTGTGTTAATTATGGCATATTAACGAAGAAGTTTATTGCCAATGTGTACATAAATGTGCACTGACCTAAATCATTTATTAAATAAATGTATTAATTTCCTATGCATATCCCATTGTTTCTCCCTGGTTTAACTTTGTCATCATTAAAGGGATACTTCACTCGTTGAAACATGAATCTGTATTGACATTGGGTCATATATGTAGTAGAAATGTGAGATAAATTTTGAAGTTGGTGCCTTCTTGACTGAGAAAAGGCAGAAAGTGTATTTTTGGCTCATGTGGATGAAAGACACCAAATCCCAGAATGAAGAGCACCGCAGGCCACTCCCACTGAAGCTAGGGTGCTTTATTTACAGACATACGGCCGTTTCCTCAACTGACTCTGAGATTTTTCCCAGAAGGAATTAGCATCTTGGAAATTCTGGGCAGCAAACAGACTCTAAAACCTAAGTCATGCTTCATGCGGTCGGCGCTGCGATATTGTGCAATCGCGGAGGAGGGTCCATTGAGGGTCTGAGCGCCCAGCCAAGCTTTTGTAACAACGCCGAAGGGCCGTCCGCACTGCCACGTCCGCACTGCCACGTCTGCACTGCCACGTCCACGCTGGGTGGGTTGAAAACATGAGTAACCAATGATGTAGTTTCACCCCCTTTAACCAGAGCAGCCACCGATGACGCAAAATGAAGATTTTTGCATCATCGGAGGCTCTTTTTCAGAAAAGAAATACAGATCTTTCCCGTCTCAAGGGAAAATGAGGGCGGGATGCATGACCATTCAAAAATACATCCAGGTTTCTAATGATACAAAAGCTTAATGCAAATGGGTGGAAAGTATCCCTGTAATATGCTGAATCAGCTTTTGTAAGGCTTCCTTCATCCATTGAGCTTATCATTTTTAGTTTGTCACCTGACTTTATCTCCTCACCCCTTCATTATCATCTTCTGTCTTCATGTGTTCAGCAATGTATCTGACTCCATCCACTGCCTCCTCCAGATCTGCATCCCACTTAACTGCCAAATCCCTCTGGGAGTCTGGATACCCACAGTCATCATCTTGGATGTCACCGACCTTCCAGCGAAACGTGTTTGACAAGTCGTCAGACACATTGAAAGAGTCAGAGTCTGTTGGTATCCCACATAGTCTGTTGTTGGAGTACTGCTTCTTCACTGTTCCACTCTGGGAAATGCTTTTCTTGACTAACCTTTGAATGAGTCTACCATGGACATTGGAAGAGCCTGGACGCCTCATGAGGAGGATTATGGGCAGGCGAACTAAGAAGATCTGTTTGACCCAGTAAGGCATGTGGTGGGTGGATGGGGAGCGATGGTACACATTAAGGACACAGACTGTGGTTACAATTGAGAAAGTAACCAGCACCATGGCAAACATCAAGTATTTACCTTAGAGAATAAGAGAAAGAGAAAAAAAGATCAAATGTACCATTCTATTCCCATTCACTATGCAATGCTTACTGTCATAGTTCAGGAAATATAAGGGACTGGACCCAAAGTGCAGAACCCAAAACGGCAATCAAAAACTTACAATCAAAATCCAACAGGAGAAAACAACGAGCCACGAGGAATCACAAGGAGACACTGGTAAATTGACGATTGCCAACTAACAACTTGATCTGACACAGAAGGGAAGAAACACAGAGGGTGCGTTCGAATTGTCATTTTTGCTTAGGAAGGTTCCTAACTGAGTGAAATGACCCGGAAGCATTCAAGTGGCCATAATAAGAGCCGTTCAAATTCTCTAAAAGCTGAGTCAGGTGGGTCAATGCTTCCTTTATAACCTAATTTAGCAAAGGATATACTGGACCATCCTTTACCAAAGGAGATGAGATATGCCGCCCCACAATTCCTTGCGGCCGCAACATTTAAAGTGAGACGTGCATCCGACCGTTCACAAAAATGAACGATGATCGTAAAGGGACACAGATCATGTAAGGGACATTTTTAGCCAAATTATGTTTTATTCAATATATTTCATTCACTTAATAATGCTTTGTGCAGTTGTACATTTGTATGCCTTAAACATCATGTTTATGTACATCTTGCATTAATGTAAGTTTAATTAACTTCATACAATCATACTTAGGCTATTTTGGATGAATGTTGATTTATGAGTGGACAGGAAGGTGATGGTTTCACTTTTGTTACTCCTTGTAGCCTATATGCCTTTTATTTCCATTCCTAGTGGTGATTAGGACTATTTCACTGTTAAGAAGGCACAGGGTAAAGTTTTTTAGATGCGCTTTTCGTAGTCCATTTTCAGAACATTGTAGTTTCAACACGGCAGACCCACGTCATTAACCTCTGCTGGCCCATCGCATTTAATGACGTGGCCTAGTGGAAATGTGGTCGGATTGTCAGAGCAACGCGATGGCCTTTCCCTAAATCCTTTATGAATTCTACTATCATCTTTCCTTACCCCATGACATTTTCACCGGGGTTAAGGTAAAGTGAATAGTGAAAAGGGATAGGAGGGACAATCCGGATGCACCCTAAATAGACAGGGTAATCAAACACAGGTGAGACCAACAAGACACAGGTGAGGACAATCAGGGCAATCAGAACAAGAGGGAAACACACAGAGGCAGGAAGAAATACAGGCCTAGAGACACGACAAGAACTAAAACATAAATCAGGGAACAGTAATGCCACAGAGAACTTAAGAATTTAACAACAAAAATACACACTAGAACATATAGGGATACACAATTTAAAAATTACACAGTAAACACTTAAAACTAAACTGGGAAGCAAACACCAGCGAAAAAAGGAAAACTAAAGCAAGATAAAGAAATCTAAACTTTGAAATACAAAAATTAAACAGACCAAATCATGACAGCTTACTATGCTTCTACTTTGGCGCACTTCTAAATGCTGTTAAGTTGCTGTCAATAACACTAACAAGTTCTTCACATGTACTTGATCCTTGTTTTTCTTAGAATGATACAAATGAACTGGAAGTGTAAGTAGTCTGATTGAAAGTGGGGCCAGACTGATATAGGATTGTTGGGGCCAATACTGAAAAAATCTGATACCGATAAATTGGCCAATATCATTCTTTGATCTCTGTTCAATCTTTAGAGAAAGACAGATATACACATTTATTGTGATAATCCATCAAATGCAGCAATCAAACACTTGTGGAAAAGATATACAGTACAACGAAGACAAGATGGTCACTCACCAAATTGTCAAATGTCTCAGGGGTCCAGGTCTGACTCTACTCCAGACGCTACATCAGTGGTTCCCAAAGTGGGGGACCCCCTGAGACACTGAGAGGGGAGTCGTGAGATGCCTTGAAACATCACATCTCACATGTCCTGAGATATCAGATATCACTTTGCTCACATGTCCTGAGATATCAGGACATGTGAGCAAAGCAACTGGTGCATTCAAGCTTAAAACCCACCTCAGCTCCAGCCTGTTGTTAAGTTGACTGAAAGTCTTATTTTCTTTGCTTGCAGTAGTTATATCTCATCTTAAAATCTTAGTTTTTCACTTTCAGATCCTTTTTTGTTTTTCATAAGAGTTTGCCAAGTTTTTTGTTCACTTAACTCTTAGAGACAACTCTTTTAAGGCAAAATCTGAGTAAAGGAATTGCTTAAGAACAAAAAGGTTTTTGATTAATATATCAAAGATTATGAGATTTCACTATATTAGAAATATGCTTGAGAGAATGGCCTTCCATATTTTCCTAAGTCTCCACAGTTTTACACTGACACACACACACACACACACTCCCACCACCCTACCCCCCCCCCCCCCCCACACACACACACACACACACACACACATAAATAAATATATGACTTACCTATAAGTGGCACTGCAAAAGAGGAGGGTGGCACTATCTTTGATATCAGCAGCAAAAACACAGTTAGGGCAAGGAGCACTGAGATACACAATGTCATCTTCTCCCTGCAATCTGATGGTAGGTAGAACCCAAGTATAGCCAGAGAAGTGATAAGCATACATGGGATGATCATGTTAAGGGTGTAGAATAGTGGCTTCCTCTGGATCACAAAATCATAGGTAATATCTAAGTAGGTGATGTCATTGGGGTCCTCGTTTTTACGCGCTGGGAGCGAGACAATGTCCCACTCTCCACTTGGCGTGAAGTCATCACGGCTTGCAAAATCACTCGTGAGGATTAGATCCACTTCTGTGTGGTCATAGGTCCAAGAGCGGAATTTAAGAGTACAATTCTGTTTGTCGAAGGGGAAGTTCTCGACCGCAATGGCACATGCTGACTTGTAGATGGCTGGAGGAAGCCAGAAAATGTCTCCTGTGTTGGATACCACAGCATTGCAATAGAAGGAAACCTCGTACACACCATCAGCACTGCAAATGTTTTTTAGAAAAGATTTAAGATTAGTGAGTCGTATTCAGAGTAACAATTAAACATGACATTTTTAGCTCACTTAAGTATGTATATAAAAAGCTCTTCCTTATAACTACATGAGGTGACAATAAATTCAGCCAATGCTTCAGCACGGTCTTTCCCCTGTTATATAGCATGTTCTCATTTCCTCTGCAATTAACAAAGTTGCACTAATTACTGCTGAATTCCACCGGATACATGTTCGGTCCGTCTCCGCTCTGCAACAGCAGCAGAGCTGATAGGTTTCACTTTGCCGTGTGTGCTTCCACTGGCTGCGCCTCAGCTCTGTTTCAGTTCGGTAATCCAGAGCCCTCTGTTGCAAATACGCAAGGCATCCATTTTAGCTGGAGCAGGGCGCATTAATTTGCAGACAGAGCTGACAGAGCAGGACAGGAAGTCACACACCGAAACAACATTAAAACATCTGGTTAATTTTGAGAATAAAACATTATATTTTAATGCTAGATCATATTTCACTGTACCACATCAACAAAACGTCATGATTACGTCATGATTACCTCTGTGTTAGGGTAATGTCAGCTGCATGAATGTATATGGAAGGAAGAATGTCTAGCTCAAGTCCATTTAACAATATCGGTGCATATGCTGATACAACTAGATTTTTAAAAAAATTTGGACAGTAAGCTAACAGATTGCAAGCTTTTGTGCCTCAATCAAGTGTGCTAACTCTGATGCAAGCTCTTTATAATACACAGAAACACATACACTTACATTTATTATGATCCTTAAACATAACACTGTGCCATCGATAATCAAGCCCAAAGATAGGCTATTTATATAGTATGTCCAGTGTCCATTAGGCACACAATAGAGAACTATGGATTCCAGCAGCAGAAATTAGTAAATAAATGATTCAGTGGATATAAATTCAATCTGCAATCAATATATTTATACAGTGTTGTGTATGCTTGGGGGCAAAATGAAAGGAGAGAGGTTACATGAGCTGGCCAGAGCCTGGTCCAGCTTGGAAAAGGAAAGTGCAAATAGTAATATGCTTACCTGCAGGCACACTAGTTCTTACAGGGAATGAGAGCTGACGCTCTGATTGGTTTGATTCATGTTACGGCAAAACCACACCTACGTTGGACTCACTGACGTCCTGGTCGTGTGTTGCTTAACAAGCAAATTAAGTAGGACACACCCTTACACTTCATGTGCTTTAGACCATGCGCTTTGAATTATTCAAATCTGGCCCAAAACCTTTTACACACACACACACACACACACACACACACACACACACACACACACACACACACACACACACACACACACACACACACACACACACACACACGTTGGTATCACATTGAATTGATACCAAAGTTTCCATAAATATCCACCACAAACCAATGTATATACACTTTATCTATACACAGTATGAGAGAACCGACATCTAAGTCTTATAAACAAATTCATGTTAGTGGTATGAAATACAGTACAAGTGCTTACTTGTTGTAGAGCACTATATCAGGAAGCCAGATGTTTTTGGATGGTATTCTTAGTTTCTTGATTCCGTCGTACTTGTCTGGGTCCCATCTCAACCGATAGTCATTCCACTCCTGCAGAGTGAGCTTTTATCTATTTCCTTACTCACAACACTCACATACTGTATATCAAATGCTGTGTGAGCACTCAGCAGTAAAGATTTCAGCTTACCTGAAAAAGCCACAAGTTGGTAGTCATTATCTGTTCTCTCTCATTCTGCAGAAAACAATAAAAAAAAATCAATTAAATGTTGACCTTAAAAGCTCCACGACCAGAAACGTGGTAAAACTAGGATAAATATTGGAGACGCTTTTAAAAAATGGAGAGAGGTTAGAGCGCTGTGTGCACATCAGCTGTAGGGAGGAGGGGGTGGGGGAGACAGCTCTCTTCAATGTTTTGAATTGTAACTGCAGTACCCATTTTAAACGCTAAGTGTCAGAGTTATATATTGACCATTAATTATTATTGGCAGCAATTATAAGAAATTGTTAAATTCTTTAAACAAGGTTTTTCTTAACAGATCCAAAAATGTAGGTGATTAAATGCTTGCAGAAGTTTACAATCACCTTGTCAATAAAGTGAACAAAACCAGAAACATCTCTCTCACCCTGAACCTCTTCTTTCACTGATGGGAAGTGTGCACAGTCTCCCTGCAGGAAACTCAAGGTGTTTAAGGAATTAAACACCTTGAGTTTCCACTGGAAGGATTTGACAGCAGTCATCAGATCACAAACTGTAATGTACTTTCCCTGTAGCTTTAATTTCAGCTTATTCCGGTGTGAATTGATGCCAACCAAAAATGCCACAACATCCATTATCTTCTCATCTTCTAAAACGGGGGAAAAGGTTGCTTTCTGGCTCTTCATTTGTGTGGAGCCTGGGTTGAACATCTATCTTAAAATAACAGGTAACTACTAAAAGACTGAAACATATTACCAAAGTTAAAGCACAGTTTATTATTATTATTTCTCTAAATGTGAATAAAAAGAGACTTTTAAAAATTGTTTAATGGCTAATTGTGGAGAAATGTTGCTATTGTTTGTATTGTGTGCAACTTTACAATCGGCGCTCCATAGTACACAGCCCTTACAGGAGGAACATAGTGACTATCGAGCAAACGATAAAGACCTATATTTAATGTCAAGTCCTGATCGGGAACAAGTAGAGACAATGCATTGTTACAAAGATACAAAGATATGTTTATACTAAACTTGATTCAGCATGTGTCCTATTATTCAGCTAAATAAATTAAACATGACTTCAAACATTTTGTCACAATAATTTCGTGTGAGCACCAAAGATTTTCCGATACATAGTAATCTGTATTTGTGACTGTGTCCAAAAGTATTTATCATACTTACTACGCTGATGAGCTGAGACAGAGACACCTGTATTGAAATGGTGACCTGTTGGCTCTTATTGACTGCTGGTCTGATCAATTTATTGTAGCGCTCTGGACCCAATAGGTAGTTCACCAGCCGCTCCTCTGCATTCTCTGCTCTGATGCCTATAGACAATTTGCAAAACAGGAAGTGAAATAAGTGTTGTTAACCCCAGGATTCATCTCCATAACAAACATGAAATGCAGATACACTACCATGTGTACTCAGCTTAAAGTAGGAATGTGTAGGAATTACGTATTACATTTGTAGTAGGAAACTGTTGTTACATCTGTGGAAATTTCAGTACATTTGTGGGGAATTCATTACGTTTGAGGGATTTTAACATTAAAAATTGCAAATCAGTATAACAGTTATTATTTATAGGCTGTTTTTACATAGGCTGGTGACAGTATGCTTTATGTACTATTAGATTGACTTTGAAACTGCTATTTTAAGATGCATGCTTTTCCCAAGAAAAACATCCAGTATCAAGTGTACAATTTCCAAAAATTGTTGCAAAAACCAGGAGAAAATTTTAACAGTTATCACACCAGGCTAAGAATGTTAGCCAAAGTCGTGAGTATGCAAATGTTGAAGCAGAAATTAAAATGCAAATCATACAAAGCTGTGCATCATCCGGGCTCCAAAGGAAAGCACTATGGGGCCTGAATTAAGTCTAGATGAGATTCTTGATCACAGAAGAGTACTTTAACCGACTCAAATTCAAGTCTGCATAGAAAGAGCTACTGTCAACATGTTGGATCAAGGAATGTGGAGAAACATTCAAACAACAGAAAATGTTCCAAAAAACAACGTTTGGACAACCACTTGAGGAACTATGGCGGTAAATATCTCTATGATGGTGAATTTCCTGCTAGAGGCAAACAATACAGAGACTGTGGTAAAAAAAAAAAAATCATTTTATAAGGTAGTGCTGTTCAAAACTAAAGATAGTTATACAAGACAACCACAAAACCTGCTACTGGATGCTTTGAATTTCCCTCGGGATCAATAAAGTATTCATCCGACCACCCACCCACCTACCTACCTACCTACCTACCTACCAACCTACCCACCCACCTACCTACCCACCTACCTACCTACCTACCTACCCACCTACCTACCCACCTACCTACCCACCCACCTACCCACCCACCTACCTACCCACCCACCCACCTACCTACCCACCCACCTACCTACCTACCTACCTACCTACCAACCTACCCACCCACCTACCCACCCACCTACCTACCCACCTACCTACCTACCTACCTACCCACCTACCTACCCACCTACCTACCTACCCACCTACCTACCCACCTACCTACCCACCCACCTACCTACCCACCTACCTACCTACCTACCTACCCACCTACCTACCCACCTACCTACCCACCTACCTACCTACCTACCTACCTACCCACCTACCTATCAGATCTACATCTGATGGCAACAAAATGTTTGTTTTAATAGACTAAGGAGCCACAGCCAACAAATGAAACACATTTTGAGAAAACTAATTTGCCTTAACTCTGTCACCAATAACATGATCTACCCTTTCCGTTCCAAGGTTGTTCCAAAGTCAGAGGTGCTTTCAAGTGCACTGAAATAGTGACAGAAAAAGACTAACCGCACATTCTTTGAAATGAAAAGTGACAGATTTACTGTTCTCAGCTATGAGACATCCAAAGCACTGGGACTAATTAAAATAATCAGAGCAGTATTAACCATACCACAGTGTTGCACAGTTGCATATGAGCTGATGGTGAGTCATCTTGAACTGTTTGAAGAGATTGGAAAATTAGGGCGCACTCACACTAGCACAGCTGTCCTGTACCGTGCTTAAGCACAGACGGTATAATCACAATCAGACCAACCCACAAAAATACCTAGATACCTCTCATTTTCTTACTTGATTCTCAATTTCATGAAAACTAAAAGGAATCTCTTTTCTCAGCTTTTTACAAACAGTTATTGGATGCTACACTGCAGCTGCAATTGTCATCAGCTGGGCTGTTGTTTACTTACGCATTCCAAGAATGAAAACCAGCTTATACAACAAATTCACCACTGACTGGCAGTCATACCACATACAACTGTAGAACGCAGTATGCTGTACATACTGCAAAATAAGCACTGAGTGGCAGTCATACCGCATATTACTGTTGAATGCAGTATGCAAAAAAAGTGACCATCAGAATTAACTAATCCCATTCATACACTTTTGCCGCTGATGAAGCAACAGCAGCAGCTAGGGGTTGTTGTGTTCAGAGATTGAACTCCTAACCAGTTGACTCCCAATCCCTGAGACAAACCCGCCTTTTAGAGGCCTACATGGTCTATCACCCCAGTACATTGCTGAGCTCCCTTACACTCCCAATCAGCCTCTCATATTCAGACAAGCATTTGCATTACTGCACCACTAATGACTTCTTGTCTTGTTTATTTAGCTTTTGTATCTCTGACATTTGCATTTTTCTGCATAACTGTACTTGGGTTTTTTTTGTTGCTATGATTTTAACTGTCAGCCCTGTGCTTTTTATTATCATTTTGATCTAAAGCACCTTGTGACCAGTAGATGTCAATGGTGCTATAAAAATAGGCTTTAATAGTACTCTACTCTTGATGTTCCTCGAGCACTCCTCTTTTATTCTTCGGCAGCCAAAAACATTAAATGCGGCCTAAACACTCCTTCTGACAAAAAGTCTTCCATGTGTCAGTCCTTTTTCTCCCCTCACTCTCACACGCATGCCTCAGGGACTAGCAATCATCATTCTCTCTCTGCTAGGCCACACCCACTTTCTCACAGAAGCTCTACTGTGCAGCAGGATGCAGTCTGCTCCCTATCTGCTATTATATTAAAGCAGTTGAGACAGGTTGGTAGTGAACTGACCCCATCATGCATCAGACATCATACTGCTGTGTGCCAGAATAGTTATTCCCCTACAAGACAAAGTGTTACAGCTAGCCCATGAAGTACATCAAGGCATTGTTAAAATCCAGCTTTAACATTTATTCGAGCCATGGAAGACTCTAGAAAACTGATAATAGTCACTTATGTGATAACTGCCCACAAACTTAATCATTCACACAATGTAATACAGATCTGCAGCTTTTAATGTAAAAATCCAACTTTTTTAAGGAGGTGTTTGCACATCCAATTGTCTCTTCAGGTAGGTGCTTAGGGCGACAAACTATAGCTTGAAAATAAATCCTGCATAATTCTCTTGCTCAGCATCACCAGTTTAATAGAATAATCACAACGTTTCGGTCCCTCTGGACCTTTGTCGAGTGTGTTAATGTAAAAATCCCACAAATATTATACATAATTTCCTGCAAATGTTATAGTTATTTTTACATTTGTGGGAAGGTTAAACGTTTGAGCTTTCAAGATAATAATGACTTAATGTAATATGATAATGAAAATGATCTTTGTTGTCATTGTTGTTGATTCATTTACTCATAACCTGCCAACTAGTTCGAGTCAGCTCATTAGAAATATCACAGGTTTGGGCAGAGCTGGTCAAAACATGTCAAAGTAGCTCTCTAAATAATTTATTACAAAATGTTGCTTCTAACAAACATTAAAAGCAAACATCAAAAGTTCCATTTTCTATGGTTAAGTTTATGTTGTAACCTTCGGTCTGCCACAAGTTCCTTATTTCCTTTCAATATAAAAGCAGGTGTGTATTCAAACAGAAGTCAAGTACCCTTGGCTTAAGACAGTACAAAAATAAATAATTAAACTTTTTTTTTTTTTTTAAGAAACAACTTACATAAGGTGGGGAGGGTTTTTTCCCCAAGGTAAATTAACTTCTGGCATTGATTCTGAGTCACAAGAACTCTAACAATAAAAATGAAAGACTGGCCTTCCGGAAGGAAAAAAACATGCCATTATTCTTCAATAAAACCTGAAGACATTAACACATTATAAATAAAAAGTTGGTACTATATGAAAATTCGTAATTTATTGACGGTCCCTAAATCAGTGTCTGCTGTGAACTTAGCACCCATGTCTTTGTAACAACAGTGAAGCAAGGTGAACATTTTCTGAGTGTCCCCTTGAGGCTGTATCCAGGCTTTGTCCATTTATTATTGTTATTATGATTGGAAAAGTCGCTGGCTGCAGAGTGAATGTCGAATATCGATGTGAAAAACAAGTTAACCCTTACCTCGGATAGGCAGACAGCTCAAAATGACTTATTCGAAGTAAGCTGTAACATTGAACAAGTGGAAACGCTTTGTAAACAACAGCCTAGCCTTTATTTTTTATATATCACCTTCATGAGAAATTTAAAGAACAAAGAGCTCACTTGTAAGAGAGAGAGTGGAGAGAAGGAGAACAGTGGCGGTAATCATCTTCCTTATGCTTTCCGTGGACTGATTTGCGTCCCTCCTCCAATTTTGTCCTCCAAAAGACGAAGTGCATTGATTATGAAATACTAATGTTCTAATAAATCCCTGCTCTTCTCTTTTTTGGTTGCTGCTACACACCTACTCCGGCCGGCGTCCTGTTGCTGGAATATTGAGCATCGAGGTGGCAGAATTTCAGGAAAAGGTTAATCGAAAAAACTGATCACAGGTCGTAGAATATATTTAATTGGCAAAGACAATATCTTCCTCCTGATTGTATCTTCCGCTTGTTTGATTAGCTGGTATTCACTTTGCGTAGCCGCATCTGTCACAAATCCGATGAGGTCATTTTAACAAATCATATTCTGCTTTGATGAAGTCCAAAGTTTCTCCACCAGGTTTGTGTTGAAGCGTCTACAATTTCAGGTGCTCTGCAAAAGTTCATCGGAGTCCTAAATTGCTGTCAAAGCACAAAAGAAGCCCGAGATAGGTGCCAATAATAGTCCGTTACCCCCCCAAGAGAAAGGCAGGAATAGGAGAGGGAGGAGGCGGAGCAGAGAGGTGCGCAGAGTGTGCGCTTCTTCCTCCCTTCTCATAAACCAAAGATTCACATCACGGCTTTGACTCACAGGCTAGGTCTACCCTGGTGAAAAATATTTGTGCTAAGTATGTTAAATATTAGCATACTTTAGTACACTTTTGGCCGGACTAATGATCAGTACACCTCAAGTGTGTTAATGATTAGTGAAATTTAAGAACAACTTATTTTTATACTAAACTTAAGTTGTATTTAAATAGTAGGCTCTAAAAAGAGACTTTTAAGTGTAATTGATGTTTGTGTGTGCTAAAGTTGAACATCTTCAAGTGTATTTAGTCAAATTTAAGTATAAGCATATACTTAAATGCGCTTGATTGAGATTATAGCTTTGATGGTCTTGTTGCTTGCACAGGTGAGCATGTCATAAAGAATGGAATATAACAGACATATAATGAAGCCAGTCAGTTAAAGAGTAGCCGCCTATATGGGCAGCCTTTAACACACCTGTAACAAGGCCAGCATTATTTCAGGCCCTTCAATTATATTTTATCGTGTGTGCAAGAAATAATATCCAAGATAATCCTGCTTTCTATAAAATCACATAAGCTTTGTCATCTTACAAATCTCAAGACACTACATACCTGCACGCCACATCCAGCTGTATTTTGGGGGGCCCTATTTCCCAGACTTTCTTGTCAGGGTGGACTGTGCAAGGACCTCCTTTGTTAACATCAGGGCGGCAAGCTCCTGGGTAAAAATTATAATGCGAGATCGGTTAAGGCACAAGTAGGCCCTCTTTGGAACTGTCACTGTGCTTCCAGCCAGGGGGCGCTGTAAATGAGAGAGGGAGATAGAGCTTGAGAGAGACAGATAGACAGAGAAAGAGAGAGACAGGCAGGATAAGAGATTTAGTTAATCAAATAAAATATACTTGGAAAATCTCAACATAACTATGAGGCATGAATAGGCATTATCCACAAACAAAATAATGTGCCTAATTCAATCTTTCCTTTGGAAAAAACTGCTACTAGTCTGCATATATTTCTATGGAGCTGTATAACCAGTGGTGAGAGGCTCCCAATAACAGCAAAATACTTTAAATGAATGATGCGTGACACATGTATCCTATTTAATCTTGTCACTTTAATACTAACCATGGCAAACAACTTCATTCTAAATAAACATGAATGAACTAAGGCTGGTTCATTCATAAATACATTCATCCCTTAATTGTAATTTACCATTTCAATTTTACTGTCCACTGAAAGAGATGATGCCTGTGCCCCTGCATGGTCTCGCCCCCTACCTTAACGATGACAGTTACCATGGTGACATAATGATGATGATGAAGATTCAATGTTACTGCGTGCTGTAGCGTGTTTTGGAAGATTTCACATATTGCAGATGTGGGGGTCAAAAGGTGGGGGCATCAATGCTCAGACACTCCACATACTCCTTCATTACTTTAATAATTTCCAGGAGGTCTAGGTAAATGTAACATCAACAACATAACATTTCAGAGGGAAATACTGAAAACTCGATTGCAATAATTTGACCGCTTTAGTTAATTTAAAGTTGAATTTTTGATATAATGGATAAAAGCTTTTAAAGATTGATAAGTGGTTTTCAACTTGCTTGTCATTGTACGCATTATAAAAAGCAGTATATAAAAAGCATCCTTTTAGTAAGGGTGATATTTCTGAGGTCTATGAGTTGTTCACAGGTCCACCAATAACGATCACTTCACTCTGAACTACATTGTTTAATTTTAATAAATGGTCAAATGATCCAATATCTCAGCAAAATCAAATATTAAAGAAAAAGCCCAAAACAGATTTATGAATCAGATTTACCCCAGAAGCTAAAACAGTATAATGCTACTACAGCACTGATGCTTCACTTTTTATACTGTAATCATGTCATAAAGATGATTTAACTCCATCAAGCAGTTAATACATCTCTAGCTTTACTTAAGTACATATTAATTATTGTTATATTGCTGCAGTGGAACTTTTACTTAGGTAAAGGATCTGAATAATTTCTCCACTGCTGTCTGCATAATACATAACGTGCTCTGTCATAACCATAGACTGCATAACAGTGGATGGGACAAGCTCTCCAGTGTGAAGCTTCTTTCTATCTTTAGAGCTCCCCGTGCTCACTGGCTGCAGAAGGCTGTTTTTCATAAACCCAGCCTCCTCAATGATAACAGACATGGATCAAACTGTAAAATAAAATAAAAAAACATCACACAATTTATTTCCAAACCTGAACTCTGCTGTGATCATGAGTTATTGCTTTGTGTTAAAGTGCTAATTTTTCTAAGAAGTTTATGTGGCAGGACAAGGTCTCTCCCCTCTTTCTGCTTGGTATATTATGGAGCCTCTGAAGTCCCGAAAAGTAAAAAAAATATATACATCTTGTGCGCACAAGATAATTATCTTTCCACAAGATATTAACTTGTGCGCACAAGATAATTATAATTATCTCAAAAGTTAATTTGGAATTAATTTGCCTCGGCAAAAGGTTCCGTTCAGCCTTATGGAGATAACTCAACATAACTGAAATGTTATAACAACATATACACTGCAGGTTAACAAAACGTTCTGGTTTAACAGTTATTTTCAAACATTACCTGACATAAATATAAACACTGAATTCCTAACCCTTTGCTCAAGGGTTACATATTAAGGGTATTTAGAAAAATGAAAAAACTCTGTTCACATGTTTGTATGCACATGTTAATAAAGTAAGTTACAGTACAATTCTATAACTTTTAAAAAACAGGTTCTTTGAAAAGTATTAGTAGTAAAGGGCTAAAGTGCTGAGGCAAACCTTACTTATTGACACTCGTATCAATATGTAGGCCAAGTACTATCTTGTGCACAAAAGTTTTTTTTCCCATTATTTTTCAAAGTTGAACAAACAAAAATAGGGCTGTAACTACGGTGACCGGTAGGGGTCAAACGCTCAGCAACTGATGAAACGACATACATTTAAAAAAGGCGCAGCATATATAGAAACCCTGCACATTCAAAAGCAAATGCAAACTACAACAACAAATGCAAAGGCTGAAACGTGCTGCAAATCTTTTATTTTTGAAAATTGTTATATTATCATTACCAATAGCGATCCCTGTTATAGTTGTGATTATTTCTTTCCCCCTCTCTTCCTTTCATGGAAACATAACTTAATTAGTTACTAAAAAGAACAATATTGATCATCATTTGTATTATCACTGATTATATATTATTATATATATATTATTGTTGTTATTATTGGTATTACAGAGCTATACATGCATATATATATGTATATGTGTGTATGTATATATATATACAATTTATGATTATGTGATGTTATGATCACGTATTATTACTATTATAATTATTATTGCTATTGAGGAGACGGAACTTGTGGGCGGACAGTGTTGGCTTTCGGGGGTTGGGTAGGGGGTAGTGTTAGGCTGGGAAAGCGGGTGCAGAGGGATGAGTTGGAGCTAGAGCTCATAGCCCCAGAGCTAGCACTAGTGCTCCGGGCATCCCGGGGCTGCAGCCATGGACCCACACTCGGCTCTCGTCCCTGTTTTCAAAATCCCAGTCTGACTTGCTTTATCTCCGCGTTTCGGTAACAGTGAAGTTATTCTGTGTCTTTCAATGATACAACAACTTCCCTATCTAAACATAACTTTCTGATCCTAGCTGTCTCTCTTACTCTCTCCCGTAAATAAACCAAAATAAACAGAAATAAACTTCCGTTTAAGGCTGAACTTGCAGCCAACAGAAACACAGAAAGACTCAGGAAGAGCTTCTTTCCTCAGGCTGTCCAGACTGTTAATTCCACTCTCCTCAGTTAAAAACATAGCACCTCATGAATGAAAACAGAACTGTGACTACATGATGCACACACACCACACATTCCATTCTGCACATTGCACTTTGACACCCTGGACACTTTACACACTGACACTTTACACTGTTTACTTTATTCTATATTTTGTATATTCAAATATTTATTTTTAATTTTACATTATATTTATATTTTACTGTATTTATGTGTATCAGTAATTTGAGTGTTTATTGCATGGCCTTACAGAACAGTCTTTACATTTCACTGCACATCTGTATGGGCATGTGACAAATAAAATTCCTGAACCTTGAATCTTCAAGACTTCAGGGGCTCCGTAGTATATGTCTCTGGGCTGTTGGCAATTATTAATTTGTACCTTGATTCCGGTGCACGCTGCGCAGCGCGATATCTGGGTTGGTGTGCCAGTGGTTTGGCATGCCCACCTCCGGCGTGGCTCTCTTGATATCGTTTTGTTTCCTCAGTGATTGCAAGGTAACCGCTTTGACAGTCTTCTGTGCTGCACATTCATAACGTGCAATTTGTATGACATTGGCCTCCACTCTGTTGCTTTGCAGCAAAGGCTGGTGCGTCTGGCTGGAATTCTGGAGCTGAATTACTCGGCTCCGGGCCTGTGCGCTTGAGGCAGTGTGGCTTTTTCTGAGGTAGGTTGCTCTATTCCAAAAGTAAGAACTGAACTGGGCAAGAAGGCATAAAAGTTTGCTGCCCCCTTTCTTGAAACGAATGCCAAAAAACCCTGAAACTTAACAAGCTGCTTTGATGCTGTTAAGAGAATGTTAAATGACTTGAGGCAGACACGTCTGGCTGTAGATGTTCTCCAATATGTTTGTAGATTATATTGACAAACATTTGCTGTTCAGAATTGTTAATTGTGTCTTTTAATGTCTAATAATGTATTGTTTGTATTTGTATGTTTGGATGCTCGTTTGTGTGAAACTCTGTTAATTGTGCTGCTGCCTGTCTTGGCCATGACACTCTTCAAAAATATTTTTTTAATCTCAACGAGTTTCTTTCCTGGTTAAATAAAGGTTAAATAAATTGAAATTCTACTCATGTCAGGAAGATATACCATTAACCCTGTCCACTGAAAGCTTCCAGTGGCCCATGACGACTTCTATAAACTCACATCATGAAAGGGAGGATACAAAAGAGCTATAAAGATTTCATTACTTAAGGTTGAAAATAAAAGCACTTTTCTCAGGGATAGGAGATAGGGTGCAGATATTTGGATGTAAATAATTCAGTGTGGTATAAAAATTCTAGTGAGGGAATTTTTTTTTTTTATGTGGCAGCAGTGTGCATTGTACTGTATGAATGAACTGGATTAGGGGGAAATATTTGGAGTATGTGAGTTGAAAGGAGCAGTGTGGAAGAAAGCAAGATATACAGAGAAAGGGTATGTGTTTCGAAGTAAAGAGAATCCTTTGAGTAAAACAAGAGGGCTGTCATTAAAAAAATATGAAAAGGAGGACAGGATTGACGAAAAATTGGTCTAAAAGGAAAATGAAAAGATGAAAGGGAGAAAGAAAGCGTTGGCACTAATGGGTTTTGGACTAGTGCAACTAGCTTTAAAGTAATACATGAATTAAACATTTCCCAGAGCAGAGCAGCAGGACGAGCTATGATGTGTCACCCTAAATCATTCAGACAGAAACATTGATTCTCACCTATTGTCTCCTCTAAACCACTTCACTAATAAGGATGGCATGACAAGCATGTCATAACGCTACAGTTGTTAACTCAGCACTTGTCAGATGGTGCCACCAGCAACAACAGAAATCCATTATCCTTGTTGTGCTTATTCTGCTTTTCTTTATCTATACTTTTTAGGGCCCTTCAACACAGATTTATTTACTTATTAAAATACATGTTTTATTTAATTCAAAGGTTAGAGAAGAACCAGAAATAAAGAATAACAGGAGACCTGCAACATTTTCTTGTTTTATCCATTCTTTTAGTATTGTCAATATTGTGGTAGATACAAAGACATTTATTAAATCATACTAAGTGAAGGCAGAGACCAGGATTGGCACACGCAACAACAGTCACTCCATCTGAGGACTTAGACACCAAAACTATTTCTATTTAATGCATATCTACTTTCGTATAATGACTATATAATTGTACATGTTTATATATACATTTATAGGTCTCCTGTACACCATGTATTCATATATCACCTAATCTATACTTTTGAATTATTTCAACAGCAAATTAAAAAACTAAGCTAAAAATAAAACATCTTTGAGTTATTAAACTTGCTGGCAGTGTCTACTGCTGTCATGCAAACATTAGTAGTTGCAAATTATTCAGTCCTGCATTGCTAAACATTCTTACACGTCTATATCAGCTGAAGATATATGAATGAAAGTGTCATATTCTGTAAAAATGTAATAAATTCAGACTTTTCTATGTTTTTTCACTGTCTTGCTGGCCTAGTCACAAGCAAAAGGGACATTTGAATGTTCACTATTTTGATTTTGAGTTTTCGCTTTTTTGCACAATTTTTGTCCATTTAAATTTGGATGTGCCAGTGTGGGTCTTGGCGCTTAAGGCCCTGACACACCAAGCAGACGGCAAAGAACTAGTGGCGACAAAGGCCACCTACAGACAACATATTAAGTGTCCCACCAGAGGAGCTGACACACTGGACCACTGCTACACAGTAATAAAGGACTCATATTGCTCTGTTACCCGAGCAGCTCTAGCACTCTCTGATCACTGTTTAATTCACCTCATCCCGACCTACAGACAGAAGTTAAAAACTCCAAAGCTTGTAGTAAGGACTGTTAAGAAATGGACAGAGGAGTCAAAACAGGAGTTACAGGCCTGCTTTGATTGCACTGATTGGAGCGTTTTTGAAGCTGCATCAGAAAACCTCGACAAACTCACTGACACTGTGACATCTTACATCAGCTTCTGTGAGGACATGTGTGCAGACCAGGACCTTCTGCACATACTACAACAACAACAAGCCCTGGTTTACACCTCATCTAAGGAAGCTGCATCAGGAGTGGGGACCAGGACCTGTTCAAGCAGGCCAGGAACAAGCTGACGAGGGGATCAGGGTAGCTAAGAGGAGCTGTTCCTTTACCTTTCAGGAGGTAAAGCTCTCACACACATATATACACTTCATTTCCTTTCAAAAGGCACATACCTCTGATATTTTAACAGAACTATCAGTTTACCTCATCTTCCTCTCAGGTGGATATTGCCTATTCATGCCTCATAGTTATGTTGAGATTTTCCAAGTATATTTTATTTGGTTAACTAAATCTCTTATCCTACCTGTGTCTCTCTTTCTCTGTCTATCTGTCTCTCTCACAGCGCCCCCTGGCTGGAAGCACAGTGACAGTTCCAAACTGAACTGGCAACTGACTGGACAAATGCTCACGTGGGCTCTCCTACTAGCATGCGAGACAGCGCAGCCAAGATATTGTCTTTACCCGCCACATGCCATACAACTAAACTGTAAGGCTGCAAAACTAGCGCCCACCTGAACACTCTCTGATTCAGTGTTTTGAACTTTGCTCGAAAAGACAGGGGATTGTGGTGAACAACAAAACCTCTCGGCCTGAATGAGACACATATACTTCAAAATGCTTGACTGCCAAAACCAGACCGAAAGCTTCCTTCTCAGTAGTTGAATAAGCTTTCTGATGTTTGTTTAGCTTTCGAGAGAAATAAGCTACTGGTCGGTCTCGTCCAGCCTCATCTGTTTGTAGGAACACAGCTCTGACCCCAATATCACAAGCATCTATGGCAAGTTTAAAAGGTGCATCAAAATTTGGGGCAAGCAGCACGGGTTTACTTGCCAAGATGGCTTTCAACCCTCCGAAAGAGCGCTCACAGGCATCTGTCCACACAAACTTTGCATCTTTCTTCAAAAGGTTAGTCAATGGCTCAGCAACCACAGCGAAGTTGGGAACAAATCTTCTGTAAAACCCACACATGCCTAGCACTCTCATGACATCTCGTCAGTTTCTCGGTACCGGAAGATCAAGGATCGCCTCCATTTTTGCACGACGGGGCATTACCTTCCCTTGACCCACCTGATACCCAAGATAGGTTACTTGTCCCTTCCCAAACTCACATTTAGGTAAATTTACTACAAGACCTGCCTCTTGTAACCTTTCATAGAGCTGCCGTAGCTGTATCAAGTGCTCTTCCCATATGCTACTGTACACGACCACATCGTCAATATAAGTAACCACAGAGCTCAACCCATGAGTAATGGTATTCATCATCTGCTGAAAAGTAGCGGGAGCATTTTTCATGCCAAACGGAAAAACATTGCAAGTATACAGACAATCCGGTGTCACAAAGGCGGAAATCTCCCTAGCCCGTGGAGTCAGAGGTACCTGCCTATAGCCTTTCAGTAGGTCTAACTTAGAAAAAACCTCTGCTCCTCCGATCCTGTAGTCTTCAAGTCTGGGAATAGGGAAGGCATCAGCCTTAGTCTGCTGGTTCACTTTCCTGTAGTCAATACAAGGTCTTGATGTATTATCAGATTTTGGTACCACTGTAGAACTCCACTCACTCTGCCCATGCTCTACCACCCCAATGCTCAACATATAAGACAACTCTTCCCTCAAACATTCCAATTTAGATGGTGCTAACCTGTACAGATGTTGTTTGATTGGAGCCGCACTGCCCACATACACATCGTGCACCGCTAGAGACGTGCACCCTGGGACATCCTGGAACAGGGGGGAGAACTCAGCCAACATAGCTTTCATCTGACTCTGACACTCTGCAGGTAGATGCCCAAGTAGGTCATCAAGCGACCTTAGAGCCTCAGAGTTTCTCAGCCGGAACCCAACAGTTTCCACTTCCTCACTGACAGCTTCAGCAACCAGCCCCATAACTGCACAGGCCACAGCGGGACAACGTGAACGATCCAGATACAGCTTTAACAGGTTTATATGGCACAGTCTTGTCTTTCTCCTGCCTTCAGGAGTGCTGATAACACTTCATGCTGCACCTGCTTTGACAAACCAAACCGGGAAAAGAAACCTAAGGATGGTTCTGGCTTTAATATTTCTTAAAGGGACAGCCTCAGGGAAACGGGTAGTGACATCCATGATGGTCAAAAGGAACTCATTGCCTTTCCACAGTCTATAACCACTTTAGAAAGGGGCTCTTCGAACACAGGCACAGGGGTCAATGGAGCTACAGGGACTTTCTGGTTGGGTTTCCCCACCAGCTGACAAGGGTGGCAAGAACGACAAAAAGTCTTTCGAATACCTGAATGGCCAGCTAATGGTCTCTCATGGGCCAAACCTAGCACCTCGCTACGATAACCCTGAGTCCTGCCTAACCACACTCCACTCCTCAGTGGCAGGTCGATTTGGGGGTCTCCACTTTCTCATCAGCACGTCATCTTGTAAATAAAATCCCTCCGCCATGTTTGCACTCGCCTCCAAAGATAGAGCTGTCTCCCTGAGAGAGCTCAGAGTGGGGTCCTGTCTCTGCTCTGTAACCAATGTCTCTCTGTTCAACACAGGCAGCTGATCCACACCACACCATTTAGCAAAGACTGTATCTGCTAAGTCAACGGGGAAAGCTTTCTCTGGGTTAGATGCTTTGGCAACCGTGTCCTCCTCAACCTTAGCAGTCATATCTGTAAGGATTTTCATTTGTGATCGGGTGACAACACAAACTGGGAAAGCTTCTGGATCCTCCTCCTCTAAAACCTTTGTCTCAGCAACTTCACAAGGAGTTGGAGACAGGATGGGGGTTACTACCACCTGATCATGCGCCAAGTCATTTCCCAAAAGAAAAGTAACACCTTCCACTGGCAGCTCAAGTGTCACTCCCACCGAAGCATATCCAACAAAAAAGTTCGTCCTAACAAACATCCTCTACAGGGGAACAGCACTGTAACCACCTCCAAAACCTTTCACAGGCACATAAACCCCGAAAGCAGCTGTTTCAGGAAGCTCTACAGCACCCTCTACCACTAGAGACTGCCCTGAGGCGGTGTCCCTGAGGACCATAACAGAAGCCTCAGCTACGCCCTCTTCTACAGTGACCGTCCCATCAGAGAGGAACCCATCAAACATTTTCACATCTGCTTTATCAACAGTTTCTGCCTGATCTCCAACCGAGTTTGAACTTATTAAGTTGCAAGCAACAGAACGACCGGCTTCTGCTCTCGAGGGCTCTTTTCTTTGTAGGGCCGGACAACGAGACTTTATGTGACCAGGTTTTTGACAGAAATTACAAATAATATCCCCAGAGAAAGGAGAAGACCTGTCCCCAGAGTAAGTAGGCAACTTGTGTGGTCGCCCACTATTCACAGGTGGATGCCATCTGCCACTGCTCTTATTACTGTGTCTCGAAAATCTCCTGTCCTGTTAAAGTGATTGCTAGATTTATCACGCCATGACTCTTATGAATAAGGACATAATTATCCACAGCCTCAGCAGCCTTTGACACTGTTTTCACATCAAGATCATTCAAGTAGGTCTGCATGACCTTTGGCAGGCTCTGCTTGAACTGCTCCAGCACCATTAATTCACATAAGTTCTGAAAATGATACACCTCGCTGGCTCTCAGCCACTTATCAAATGCTGCTTCCTGTTGTCTTACAAAATCTAGATAAGTCTGTCCTGAACCGCTGTCTATAGGCCTCTGGAACCAACTCATAACATTTTAGGACAGCCTGTCGAACAACATCATCAATCTGACTCCCATCTAGCGCAACATATGCTTCCTGGGCCTTCCCTGTTAGGGAGCCCTGTATGAGTGTGATCCACTCCCCTTTTGGCCAGTTACGCTGCAAAGCGATCTACTTGAACATCTCAAAAAAAGATTCCACCTTCTCAGGATCAAACCTTGGCATCAAAGACATACACTTATGAGCATCAAAGACCTCTCGCTGCTCCTGGCATCTACGATCCAAAGCAAGTTTAGCTCTCTCGAAGTCAAGTTTTATTTTTTCATGCTCTTTTTCTCTCTCTCGTTCTTGTCGCTCACGCTCTTTTCCTCTCTTGCGTTCTTGTCGCTCACACTCTTTTCCTCTCTCGCGTCCTTGTCGCTCACACTGCCTGGCTTTCTCCTCAGGGTTACAATTTACCAATATACTCTGCATGAGTTCAGGCTTTTACCCCCATACCCCTATCCCCAATAATGCACCAGCCATGAGGAGGTTGGTTGATGTGTGTAGAACTCCACGGCAGGACCCTGGCATTGTGGACAGAGCCAGGAAGAACAAGGGTGATGTATTGTTAATATGTCATTGTACATGACATGGTATAGGACAGATTATGTTAAAAATGCCTGTCTCAAACACTTCTCAGATGTTTCATCACCAATTGAATTGTGATTTTACAATATATTTCTAAGTAATAACAATGTTTACAATCATAAGGCAAGTACAAATTCACACATTAACATAATGACATTGCAATTGTTGGGTGACAAATAAAAATCACAGAAAGGGTGAGTCCTGGTCCACATTCACTTTAATTGTATGTGAGATGACTGCAACACCTTTTTCCTGTGAAAGTCCAGGAGTGTTATGTGGACTAAAAGTTAATCCATCTTTAATTAATGTGATTAATGGTATTAATTTGATTAAATCATGACTGAATCATTTATTGGATCAACAATCCCTTAAGCAGTGTAAGCTGTACTGATCTAATACATTACTGACTTCCATTTCTACCTGTAAATGTATTTAGGAAGGGGGCTTTGTGATCACACACCACCTACAGCTGAATCGAATGGAAGAGCTCCTTGTTGAACAACACAAAATGTAATTGATAGTCACTCACATTGATATGGGATTAAAACAGGTTTATACAAAGTGGTATTTTGTATGCAGGTTACCTGTTAAGGTAGTCTTCTTTTTTTTCTGCAGGTGACTTGATTCTAATGTGTGTCCCATCAGCATGGGAGCCAGCCAGGTGGGCAAAGCCTTCCCCTATGCCCTCTAGCTCATCAGCAGGAGGGAGATGAACCACCCTCTTCATGATGCTGATGATGCACTTGATGCACAACATCATGAACTGTGGTGATGGGGACATAAAAGATTATATGTAATAAGGTGGCACTGGCCAGCAAGTATAAATATATCCCCCTTCCAGGTCTATCTCCCAGCCATGGTCCTTGGTGTACCCCAGACACTCTACCAAGTGTTTTTTGGTTGCTGATACAGTACTATTGTCAGTTTGCTATGAAATGTCATTGTTTGAATGTTGTTCAATGTCAAGAAATTAAGTGGTTACTAATAAACATATTTGTCAGAGAATACTATTTATTGACTTATCTGAGTGTATAAGGCTTCCTTCAACATTTGAGTAGAGGAGCCTACATTAACATCCTTACATAATCCCAGTTTACCCTTAAAAATATTCAAAATGTGGCCTACTTACATGGTTTTCATTTTGTAATCAGATAGCCAGAATGTTTTTCCTTTTGGCAGCTTAGGTGTTTGTTTAACCAAAGTTATACATCGCCCTGCCTTGCTGGATTGTGCATAACTTCTGTGCTTTATCTTACTAGGAAAGCAAATAAATCATACCGAGGACTTTCAACGAGGAGGTAGCCATCAAGTCCTGTGAGTCAAACTGTCATTGGTTAGGTTTACATCATTTTTCTTACCAAACCGTGATCTTTTCCTGAGCTAACACAGAAGTTTTGTTCATTGGTCTCATTTATTCCTAAGCGTGAGAGCTTGTTGGCACCAGGCACTTAAGAGCAATTTTCCAGCAATGAGTATTGGCAAATTCAACACTGTATTGCTGATTTTTTTGTTGTTGCCACTATAGGCCTGGATTTCGTGGAACTCTGTTGAGGAACAAAAATGACGCTGTCCAGCAAGCATTAGATGTCCAATAGCTTTTCACCTTTTGCCAGCTTAGGTGCTAATTTAGACTAACAAGCAAAGGCGGCAAGTTTGGAGGAAAATGAATGGGCTGCTTTTCAGTAAACACACACTTGATAATGGTTACACATATCCAGTGATATATTTCATGCATGGAATCACACACTTAACAAATGCTTGTCTGCTTTAGTTTGGCGATTATACTTACAGTAAAGGACTTGGGAGCAAAAGTAACCAAAAAGCCCTTTTTTGATACCTTTTTACTCCGATCTTGTTCTTTCTAGTACAGCCTTAGATAATTATTGATAAATACCGTTGGGCGCTTATTTCCAGCTGCTGCAGCTGAACCCTGTTCTAAAATGAAGAGAAAACCATCAAGGGTTATGCAAATAGTGTGAATTGGTCCTAGCACAACACAGCAAAGTAGGTTAGGTTGAAGCAGAACCACCACAGAATTCAAGAGAAACCTCCAACTTGAAGAACATGTCCTTACCTTAAGACCTATATGTAATGCTGATGATTTGAGTTATGTAACAAATGCTACAAGTTTTGAAGAAATACTAAAATTGTGCTTTCTCAAAGCTCACATACTGTAACTTGCCAAATCCTCTGCTAAAATCCATCCTTTCATCTTGTGATGTCATACTTCAGAATGTTGGTTATTTCTTTGATGTTGCCAAGTAACGGCCTGTTATTCTGTTTGACTATGATACTGATAGAATTAATCCATAGTACTGAAGCTTAGGTGTTTGTTTAACCAAAGTAATACATCGCCCTGTCTTGCTGCATTGTGCACAACTTCTGTGCTTTATCTTACTAGGAAAGCAAATAGATCAAACCAAGGACTTTCAACTAGGAGGTAGCCATCGAGTCCTATGTGAGTCCAACTGTCATTGGTTAGGTTTACATCATTTTTCTTAACAAACCATGATCTTTTCCTTAGCTAACACAGAAGTTTTGTTCATTGGTCTCATTTATTCCTAAGCGTGAGAGCTTGTTGGCACCAGGCACTTAAGAGCAATTTTCAAGCAATGAGTATGAGCAAATTCAACACTGTATTGCTGATTTTTTTGTTGTTGCCACTATAGGCCTGGATTTCGTGCAACTCTGTTGAGGAACAAAAATGACGCTGTCCAGCAAGCATTAGATGTCCAATAGCTTTTCAACTTTTGCCAGCTTAGGTGCTAATATAGACAAACAAGCAAAGCCGGCAAGTTTGGAGGAAAATGAATGGGCTGCTTTTCAGTAAACACACACTTGATAATGGTTACACATGTCCAGTGATATATTTCATGCATGGAATCACACACTTAACAAATGCTTGTCTGCTTTAGTTTGGCGATTATACTTACAGTAAAGGACTTGGGAGCAAAAGTAACCAAAAAGCCCTTTTTGATACCTTTTCACTTCAATAGAATTCTGTCTATTACTGCCCTAGATAATTATTGACAAACACCGTTGGGCGCCCATTTCCAGCTGCTGCAGCTGGACCCTGTTCTAAAATGAAGAGAAAACCATCAAGGGTTATGCAAATAGTGTGAATTGGTCCTAGCACAACACAGCAAAGTAGGTTAGGTTGAAGCAGAACCACCACAGAATTCAAGAGAAACCTCCAACTTGAAGAACATGTCCTTACCTTAAGACCTATATGTAATGCTGATGATTTGAGTTATGTAGCAAATGCTACAAGTTTTGAAGAAATACTAAAATTGTGCTTTCACAAAGCTCACATACTGTAACTTGCCAAATCCTCTGCTAAAATCCATCCTTTCATCTTGTGATGTCATACTTCAGAATGTTGGTTATTTCTTTGATGTTGCCAAGTAACAGCCTGTTATTCTGTTTGACTATGATACTGATAGAATTAATCCATAGTACTGAAGCTTAGATGTTTGTTTAACCAAAGTAATACATCGCCCTGTCTTGCTGCATTGTGCACAACTTCTGTGCTTTATCTTACTAGGAAAGCAAATAGATCAAACCAAGGACTTTCAACGAGGAGGTAGCCATCGAGTCCTATGTGAGTCAAACTGTCATTGGTTAGGTTTACATCATTTTTCTTAACAAACCATGATCTTTTCCTTAGCTAACACAAAGGTTTTGTTCTTTGTTCTCGTTTGTTCCTAAGCGTGAGAGCTTGTTGGCACCAGGCACTTAAGAGCAATTTTCAAGCAATGAGTATTGGCAAATTCAACACTGTATTGCTGATTTTTTTGTTGTTACCACTATAGGCCTGGATTTCGTGCAACTCTGTTGAGGAACAAAAATGACGCTGTCCAGCAAGCATTAGATGTCCAATAGCTTTTCAACTTTTGCCAGCTTAGGTGCTAATTTAGACTAACAAGCAAAGCCGGCAAGTTTGGAGGAAAATGAATGGGCTGCTTTTCAGTAAACAAGCACTTGATAATGGTTACACATGTCCAGTGATATATTTCATGCATGGAATCACACACTTAAGTATCGTAAACCTTAATGCTCAGCTAAACCTTTAACAAATGCTTGTCTGCTTTAGTTTGGTGATTATACTTACAGTAAAGGACTTGGGAGCAAAAGTAACCAAAAAGCCCTTTTTTGATACCTTTTTACTCCGATCTTGTTCTTTCTAGTACAGCCTTAGATAATTATTGATAAATACCGTTGGGCGCTTATTTCCAGCTGCTGCAGCTGAACCCTGTTCTAAAATGAAGAGAAAACCATCAAGGGTTATGCAAATAGTGTGAATTGGTCCTAGCACAACACAGCAAAGTAGGTTAGGTTGAAGCAGAACCACCACAGAATTCAAGAGAAACCTCCAACTTGAAGAACATGTCCTTACCTTAAGACCTATATGTAATGCTGATGATTTGAGTTCTGTAACAAATGCTACAAGTTTTGAAGAAACACTAAAATTGTGCTTTCACAAAGCTCACATACTGTAACTTGCCAAATCCTCTGCTAAAATCCATCCTTTCATCTTGTGATGTCATACTTCAGAATGTTGGTTATTTCTTTGATGTTGCCAAGTAACGGCCTGTTATTCTGTTTGACTATGATACTGATAGAATTAATCCATAGTATTGAAGCTTAGGTGTTTGTTTAACCAAAGTAATACATCGCCCTGTCTTGCTGCATTGTGCACAACTTCTGTGCTTTATCTTACTGGGAAAGCAAATAGATCAAACCAAGGACTTTCAACAAGGACGTAGCCATCGAGTCCTATGTGAGTCCAACTGTCATTGGTTAGGTTTACATCATTTTTCTTAACAAACCATGATCTTTTTCTGAGCTAACACAGAAGTTTTGTTCATTAGTCTCATTAATTCCTAAGCGTGAGAGCTTGTTGGCACCAGGCACTTAAGAGCAATTTTCAAGCAATGAGTATTGGCAAATTCAACACTGTATTGCTGATTTTTTTGTTGTTGCCACTATAGGCCTGGATTTCGTGCAACTCTGTTGAGGAACAAAAATGACGCTGTCCAGCAAGCATTAGATGTCCAATAGCTTTTCAACTTTTGCCAGCTTAGGTGCTAATATAGACAAACAAGCAAAGCCGGCAAGTTTGGAGGAAAATGAATGGGCTGCTTTTCAGTAAACAAACACTTGATAATGGTTACACATGTCCAGTGATATATTTCATGCATGGAATCACACACTTAACAAATGCTTGTCTGCTTTAGTTTGGCGATTATACTTACAGTAAAGGACTTGGGAGCAAAAGTAACCAAAAAGCCCTTTTTGATACCTTTTCACTTCAATAGAATTCTGTCTATTACTGCCCTAGATAATTATTGACAAACACTGTTGGGCGCCCATTTCCAGCTGCTGCAGCTGGACCCTGTTCTAAAATGAAGAGAAAACCATCAAGGGTTATGCAAATAGTGTGAATTGGTCCTAGCACAACACAGCAAAGTAGGTTAGGTTGAAGCAGAACCACCACAGAATTCAAGAGAAACCGCCAACTTGAAGAACATGTCCTTACCTTAAGACCTATATGTAATGCTGATGATTTGAGTTATGTAGCAAATGCTACAAGTTTTGAAGAAATACTAAAATTGTGCTTTCACAAAGCTCACATACTGTAACTTGCCAAATCCTCTGCTAAAATCCATCCTTTCATCTTGTGATGTCATACTTCAGAATGTTGGTTATTTCTTTGATGTTGCCAAGTAACAGCCTGTTATTCTGTTTGACTATGATACTATTAGAATAAACAGGAGAATTAATCCATAGTATTGTAGCTTACTTGCTTACTTACTGCCCTTTATGCCTACTGGCATGTAGGGCAGCAACAAAGGATCTCCACTCCTGTCTGTTTTGGGCGAGCTTTTGGATAGAACTCCAGGTCTGCTTCATGTCTTTCATTTCTTTCTCCACTGTTCGACGCCAGGTTTCTTTGGGTCGTCCTCTCTTTCGTTTGCCTTCAGGTGTCCAGTGTAGGGCGGTTCTAGTAATGTAATCCTGTTCTTTTCGCATGATGTGTCCAATCCATCTCCACCGCCTTCTTTTTATGATGGTCTCTATACTTTCTTGGTTGGTCCGAGCAAGTATTTGCTGGTTGGAGATGGTGTTAGGCCAGAAGATACGTAGGACTTTTCTGAGGTTTCTTGTGTGGAATGCCGAGTGCTTGGAAAGGTCTTTCTCTGTCATCCTCCAGCATTCAGAGCTGTATAGTAAGGTGGAGAGAACACAGCTCTGGTACAACTTGAGTTTGGTGTTGATGCTGTACTTCGTGGACTTCCACACATTGTTCATCATTCTGAATGTGTTTCTTGCCTTGTTGAGTCGGCTTTTGATGTCATTGCCTGTTCCTCCATCATATCTAACAGTGCTTCCTAGATATGAAAACTCCTCTGTCGTGGGTATATTTACTCCATTTATTTGTATAGGTGGGGGATTTTGTGTGTTTAAGGTCATCACCTCTGTTTTCTTCAGGCTTATGTTCAGTCCTATTTGTTGTGCAAATCTGTTGACACGGGATGTTTTTTCTTGCATATGTTGGTGGGTATGGGAAACCAGTGCCAAGTCGTCTGCAAAGTCTAGGTCTTCAAGTGTTGTAAATAGTGTCCATCTGATGCCTCTAGGTTGATCTTCGGTTGTTCTTCACATCACCCAGTCTATGACAGTATTGAAAAGTAATGCTGACATCACGCATCCTTGCCTCACTCCAGTCTTGACTTCAAAAGTGTGGTTGCTGTTTCCTACTTGGCATGTGAAGTTGGTGTAAAAACCCTTTATGATGAGGATGATTTCTTGTGGAATCCCATATAAACGTAGAATGTCCCTGTGGATGCTGTCAAATGCTTTCTCGAAGTCTACAAAGTTGATATATAGCTGTCTTTGCCATTCTGTGCACTGCTCTATGATGTTGCGCAGAGTAAAAATCTGGTCGGCACACCCTCTTCCTTTCCGAAATCCTGCTTGCTCTCTTCTGAGCTGCTTGTCTATTGCATCTGAAATTCTTTGTATGATGATTTTTGCAAGTATTTTGCTTGGAATTGACAAAAGGGTAATTCCACGCCAGTTGTCACAGTTTTTTAGGGAACCTTTCTTGGGGATCTTTACAATTACACCCTTTGACCAATCGTTTGGTATCGTCTTCCCCTCCCATATGGATGTGAAGAGTGGTTTGAGCAGTTTTGCTGAAAGTTCTGGATGTACTTTGAACAGTTCTGCATTCAGGCTGTCTTGCCTGAAGGCTTTTCCATTTTTGAGTGATTTGATGGCTGAAACAATTTCTTTTTCTTCTGGTGGTGTAGTGTTAACATCAAGGGTAGTCTCAGGTTCCTGTATCTCTGCTTCTGCTGTTGGTGGGGGTCTGTTTAGGACCTCGTTGAAGTCTTCTGTCTTCAGCACTGCTGTGACTAAGTGATGGTCACTGCCGACATCAGCTCCTCTCCTGACTCTGACGTCCAAGAGTGATCGTCTCCAGGTGCCATTGATCATTAGATGGTCTATCTGGTTCCTGTCTCTTCCATTGGGGGAACACCAGGTGAGTTTGTGGATGTCGCAATGTGGGAATAGGGTACCTCCGATGACAATGTCATAAGTGGTACATAACTCTAACAGCCTCTCTCCGTTTTCATTCATGATGCCGCAGCCCTCCCTCCCCATGGCCCTGTCATAATTTTGGTTATTGCTGTCTACTTTTGCATTTAAATCGCCCATTATTATTTTTATATCATGTTGTGGAGTTTCTTCTAATTCGGCTTGAAGCTGGTCATAGAATATGTCCTTGGTTATTTCATCACTGTCATTTGTTGGTGCATAGCATTGTAGCTTAGGTGTCTGTTTAATCAAAGTAATACATCGCCCTGCTTTCACAAAGCTCACATACTGTAACTTGCCAAATCCTCTGCTAAAATCCATCCTTTCATCTTGTGATGTCATACTTCAGAATGTTGGTTATTTCTTTGATGTTGCCAAGTAATGGCCTGTTATTCTGTTTGATTATGACACTGATAGAATAAACAGGAGAATTAATCCATAGTATTGTAGCTTAGGTAGATCAAACCAAGGACTTTCAACTAGGAGGTAGCCATCGAGTCCTATGTGAGTCCAACTGTCATTGATTAGGTTTACATCATTTTTCTTAACAAACCATGATCTTTTCCTTAGCTAACACAGAAGTTTTGTTCTTTGTTCTCGTTTGTTCCTCAGCATGAGAGCTTGTTGGCACCAGGCACTTAAGAGCAATTTACCAGCAATGAGTATTGGCAATTTTTGTTTTTGTTGTTGCCACTATAGGCCTGGATTTCGTGGAACTCTGTTGAGGAACAAAAATGACGCTGTCCAGCACGCATTAGATGTCCAATAGCTTTTCAACTTTTGCCAGGTAAGGTGCTAATTTAGACAAACAAGAAAAGCCGGCAAGTTTGGAGGAAAATGAATGGGCTGCTTTTCAGTAAACAAGCACTTGATAATGGTTACACATGTCCAGTGATATGTTTCATGCATGGAATCACACACTCCCAAGCCATTGCGGCGTTTACATCCAGATGGGCTGTTGTTTACTTCGCATTCCAGGACCGGAAACCAGTTTAACCGGGCCAAGCATACTGCAAAATCACAGACGACTGGCAGTCATACTAGGCCTACAAATGTTACTGCCCTCTGCTGTACTACATAGTAATATGTAGTACATGATTTCGAAAAAAGCCTCACACACACAGACAGCCAAAGGGGGAGGAGACGAAAGGGAACCAGGGGTACACAGGGAAACAGGATCACAGTCAGAGCCGTGGCATATAAATATTACAAAATATTTTTAATAAACAAACAACATCAATAAATAGGCAGGAATAGCAAGCAAAAATGCTTGTGTCTCACCTTCTTGAACTAAGATCAGAACAAGGCAACAGTGCCCTCTGCTGGCTTAATGTTTATGATCAATTCACTGCATTGCCATTTGAATCATTAGCAATATATTTAGCCTACAATATTTTCACTTGTAACAATAAGAGAAAAACTAAAGTTGCTGACTAGAAAATAGCTATGTTATGGTGCCCTGTTATGGAGGTGTATACAGTGCCACAAGAGACTTAACATGCTGCAGCAATTAAGCACACACTTTATCGCATCATCCTCAAGTGGAGTGCTATAACAATCTCGTAATATCAAGAAATAGCATTAAAGTTTGAGAAAATGATATCTCATGAAATATACAGCAAATTCAGTGGAGAAGTAAGAATATTGTTGTTTCTTCTTATTGATATCAATAATATCTGGGTTAAACAATGATAACATAAAGTTACATAGCCTAGTATTGCAGAAAAGCAAAATACAGTACAGAAATAGATAACTAGCTTAATTATCAAGGGCGTACCAATGACACTGATTGACACATTAACCCACTCTGGAAAATTCCTACTCAGTCCAGGTGAAAGTTCAACTACTTAGTTAACCAATTAAAGACTGTGAAAGGTGACGGATTCTTATTCTTGGCATGATAGGTCTCTTTTTATGATGGACTGCTACTGAAGCAGTCAAAGTTGAGAGCTTTCAAAAACATCATTAAGACAATAATAAACTGAATTCTGACATCCAAGCACAGCTTATACGATATGTATAATAACTATTTGTTACTAAACTAATATACATATGTGAGGTATTCCTGTTGGAGTAAAGCTCCATGGATTGTACCCAGCTGCAATTAAATTGTTAAATTGGAAATTAATTAAGTTTGCTTTGACCTTATTCTGTGACAAGGGTTTTTTAATTTTTTAATTTATTTAACTTGTTCAAAAATACATTAAGGTTGTTACAGTATGGAAATGCCAATCACCCTACAGGACAACGTTTATCTCATAAGTGTGAAGACTCTATCTTCCTTATGTCTGTGACCAATCAAAATAATATGACTCTGGAAATCTTATTACCAGGTATTATAATAGGCAGTTTTATAACCTCTCCACAATTTAGATCAATGGGAAAAGGGTGGGTTTTCCGGATTTACTGGTGATTTCCGCATGTAATGAAAGAAGTTCTGTCTCAAAGGTTATAAATCATAAAGTTTCAGAGGCATTACTGACATTTGAGCCACCACTGAGTTGACCTACATGTAGCAGATGTGGAATAATTAATTTAAATCCTGGTGCTATCGGGTGAAACAAATTCCCCCAAAAATCACCCCCCTTTCAGGCATTTGGATTACTTGGAAATTCCCCAAAAGGAAGATGTTGTTGGTGTCATAAACAATTTGTGTGTTTCATCTTTTTTTTAGATACTGTATGTCTTTCATTTGTCAGGTATTACTTAATTACATACTTGCAGCATTGGTCCACCTTGCTGACCAAGAGGTTGTAGATATGACAGTGAAATACTGCATTTCCAATCTCACCTGCTAGGTTGTCAGCATTGGACTGCAGCGGTTTTTGCAACACTTGCAAAGATTGTAAAGATTTTACTTTTGGAATTCTCAAACATTTCAAGGCCATTGTGAGGATTCCCCCTCACATGACCAGTCACCAATTGTCCAACCCCCATCTATACTTAGATCTCTCTGTCCTTACTCAGGTTAAACAATTAGTACTCTGGATGAATTGCTATTCATCACAGATAAACAAAATAAATTGTCCAAAAAATCTAATCCTTATGTTTTGGTACAATTTTAAGACTTTGTCATACTGTGCCAAAGTATTTTTCTTACCCAAGGTTTAACAACCCTGCTTTTGAAATTTGAGATGGCATTCTGTTACAAAATAATTTGGCATGAAATACCTTCTCTTTCATGATTTTTTATTTATTTTATTATGATGTGTGTGTATGTGCATTGGTGTCTTTCTTAAAAAGCTATGATCAAAATAAACTTTTATGAAAATTGGCAATTTGGCAAAAAGCATCCTGATTTTAATTACTTGTTTGACTGTGTGGTTAATAGACAGGCTTGGCCTATTCAGGAGGCTTTGATGGACATTGTTGCTGTGTCACGCAGACAGTGAGAGAGGTATGCACAGTATATGACTATATGATATATATTGATAAGCTCTCTCTCTATTTATACATAGATATATGGCAAGCCATTCAGGAAATGTATATATTGAATGAAACTTTGAATATATTTAACAAATTCTGAATATATTGAATGAAACTTTGAATATATTGAATGAAACTTTGAATATATTGAATGAAAATTTCAATATATTGAATGAAGTCTGAATATATGAAATGATACTTTGAATATATGGAATGAAACTTTGAATATATTGAATGAAATCTGAATATACTGAATGGAAGCTGATTTCATATCTCTCTATCCACCAGATACCCTGCTATATATGCTCATTTTACAAAATTACGTCTGCTGAAATATACCAATACTTTTTAGAACTTAAAAACATCTTTGAAACAGCTGTTCGTACTCAAAATAATATGAATAATTTGGAATGTAGATTGCGTCGCCTTAAAGATCATAGTTCAATTATCGGAACATTTTCACTGCATTTAAGTAGTAATGTTCAACAAAACATTTCTGAGGGCACTTTGTGCATCCTTCTTGAGGGAATTTTTGAGTTTCTTAAGGAGATGTCGGCTGAAAAAACACTGAAGACTTCCATTCCATATATTCAAATTTCATTCAATATATTCAAAGTGTCATTCCATATATTCAGACTTTGTTCATTATATTCATTCAATATATTAATTTCCTAAACGGCTTGCCATATATACACACACATATATCCTAATTTCAGGGATACCCTCTGTAACTAGACAATGTTTTTGTATTTTTTATCTGCTGTTGTTGCTGTTCTAATTTTCTTCACATTCATAATAATGTTCAAAATAGTTCTAAGTTAAGTGTTTTTTATGTGATGAGTTCTTCTGAAAGCATTTTGTTTGTTTATTTACTTGTTTTGAGTTTTTTTTGATCATGTTTTTTTTTTTTACCTTAAAATGTTTTGTTTGTTTAATTAAACAACTATAAAAATGGCTTTGGGTATTCATTGAGTTGAATTAAGTTATGAGGGTAGGTTAAATCACTTATTGAGTAACCTTTTGGGGTAGGTGTCATTGAAAAGTGTGAAATCCTCAAAGGAGTAGTTATTCTTTTCTAATCTAGCTTGAAGTCAATTAAAGTCATTGCAGCAATAATACAATATGTAAAACATTGTTAAAGTTTGTATACACTGTTGTGTAACAAAATCCCCAAACACATAAATACATCATAAATAGAACTACATGGGATGAAAACATTCATTTTCAGTTTAATTGCTGTATTAAAGGGTTTAGTTCTTGTTAAGACTTGGTCTTAATTATCTAAACAATAAAATAAGTCACTGAAAAAAACTGGTGAAATGGGCCACAGCAGGAGGAGATTGTGTCACAAAGGAACATTATTGGCCTGAAAGGTTTACCTTTATACCTGAAAGCAGCGTAGGAATCAGATAGAGAGGCTCCTGTCCAACATGCCAGGTCAATGGGATGGCACATGTAAAAGTCAGTTTACAGGTCCTGGGGAGTGTTGGGTTTGGAAAAATGTGTAATGAGCTCAGTGTGGCTGCAATGAGAACTCTGTGAAGTCTCATTCATGTAGTCCTCTCTCGTCTTTGGTAACAGTGGGACACTGAAATTAACAAAATGAGAGGAACTGTATAAACTGTGTAGCTATTCCAATCATCGTAGGTGCATGATGCAGGGATAAGTCTAGCACCGGGGCTTGCATATACAGATGAGCAGCACATGTGAAATGACAGGAAATCAAAGCATGTTGAATCTCTACCTTGTACGACCCAGAGTTGCTTTTGCCTATTGTTGCACAAAGAGGCTTTGAAAAAGTAGAATGTATTTTTTTAAATCATAGCAAGCCACTAATACCTTTAATGCCATCTTAAACACCTGTGTACATTAAGATCCTCTGGGAATTTGAATTGGCCTCCATGGTACACTTTTTATTGTCTATTGACTTCATGGTTATTAATATATCCCGTTGCACGTACAGAAGACTGCATGATGCACAAAATCTGTGCTGTCAAATAGGCTCCTGTACATTTATAAAGTGAATACAGTATGTCCACCGAGAGAAGTCAGGTGAGTGTTAATTTTTTATGGTTTTGAGGTAAGAAAGTTTGATTGCTGGAAATTATGAATTAGAGTGATGACAATTAATTAAGATCAATATAAGGCATAAACACCCAATCAATAGGATGATAATCCCTTTTTGGCAGCTGAAAATTTAATGTAGGTTAACCTTTTAGTGCCTGTCCATTATTACACAAACTATATATATATGTGGGGTAAAATAGGTCAATAAAGCATAAATGAAACGATAAGGTAATGTACTTTAAAGTTCAACTTTAAAAGTATTAACATGATTATTGTTCTTACAATAAACTTAAACCTCTTAAACTTAAAACTCCTTGCCAGAGGACATTACGCTGGCAAACTCACTAACAGTATTAAATCCTTGCTTAAAACTTAACTCTATAGAAAGACCTTTATGACTAGTGACTAAATGCAAGTATCTCATGCTGCTGTGATTGACTTAATTTGTTCTTACCTTAATTTTATGCATTAATTTATTCATTTGTATACATTTTATTGTACCAATAATTTCTGCTGTGCATTTTATGGAACCATTTTTATTCTGCCCATGTTTTAGATCTTGTTTTTTCTTTGCACTCTGTAAAGCACTTTGTAAAGCACTTTTTGTAACCTTGTTTATTATTATTATTATTATTATTATTATTATTATTATTATTATTATAATAATAATAATAATAATAATAATAATAAAATAATAAAAACACAAATGTACAGGATGTAAAGGAGTTATGAGAGCGGATGGGGAATCAGACTGAATATGGCAGTTTAAAAAGATGTGTTTTGAGATGAGATTTGAAAATGGAGAATCGATATTACGGATTTGTGGTGGGAGGGAGTTCCAGAGGTAGGGGGCAGAGCGGCTAAAGACCCTGGACCCCATGGTAGACAGGCAGGCGGGTGGTGCAGTGAGTTGAATGGAAAAAGAAGACCTAAGAGTGCGGGTTGATGTGCAGGAGTTCAGAGAGGTAAAGTGGAGCAAGGTTGTGGATGGCCTTGAAGGAGAGGAGCAGAATTTTTAAGGTGATGCGATGTTTAACCAGGAGCCAATGAAGGTGTTGTAGGACAGGGGTGATGTGATTAACAGAGGGCGTTCTGGTGATGATGCGAGCGGCAGAGTTCTGGACCAGTTTGTGGATGGACTTGAGAGGGAGACCAAAGAGAAGGGATTTGCAGTAGTCAGTGCGGGATGTAACCAGGGTGTTGACGAGGATGGCAGTACTGCTGGGAGTGAAGGACGGGCGATTAATGTTACGTAGATGGAAATAAGCAGACCGGGTGACATTATTGATGTGAGTTTGGAATGATAGTGTGCTGTCTAGAATGACACCCAGACTCTTAACCTGAGGGGAAACAGAAACTGAGGAGGGGTCAATAGCCAGAGAAATACTGTTGAGTTTAAAGATTGTTGATTTGGTGCCGATGAGGAGAAGCTCGGTTTTGTCACTGTTTAATTTGAGGAAGTTGCAGTTGAACCAGGATTTGATTTCTTGCAGGCAATCAGTCAGGGAAGTGGGCGGGAGGGAGGAGGTGGGTTTGGTGGATAGGTAGAGCTGGGTGTCATCCGCATAGCAATGGAACTGGATGTTATACTTCCGGAAGATATGGCCAAGAGGAAGGAGATAAATGATGAACAGAAGGGGGCCCAGGACAAAACCCTGAGGAACACCGGTAGTGACTGGAGATGGCTGGGATTTGATGGTTCCGAGTTGAGTGAAATGAGTGCGACCAGAGAGATAGGATGAAAACCAGTGAAAGTGTGTGTCAGTGATTCCATTGGAGGCAAGTCTGTCAAGGAGTGTGTGATGGGAGATGGTGTCGAAGGCTGCACTTAGATCAAGGAGGATGAGGATGGTTAGAAGTCCGGAGTCAGCTGCCATGAGTAGGTCATTAGTGATTTTTACCAGTGCTGTCTGTGTGCTATGGAGGGGGTGGAAACCAGACTGGTTATAGAGGTATAGAGGTTATTGTCAGACAAATGAGTGTGAACCTGAGATGCAACTGTTTTTTCAAGAATTTTGGAGAGGAAGGGTAGATTAGAGATAGAACGAAAGTTATTGAAGTCATTGGGGTCTGCACCAGGTTTCTTAAGTATAGGAGTTATTGAAGCTGACTTGAAAGAAATGGGAACAAGACCAGAGGTGAGGGAGGAATGTATGATGACATTATTAGGGAAGACAGAGGGGGTAGGCAAGCTTTTACAGTAGGATGAGGGTCTAATTGACAGGTAGATGGTTTTGATTTCTGAATGAGGTCAGATATTTCAGCAACAGAAGGAAGTTTGAAATTTGAAAGTGAGTGAGAGAGAGGAGGTAAGAAGACTGGGAGAGAGGGGTAAGAAGACTGGGAGAGATGAGATGTTAGGAGTCAGTTGATATCCTATATTAATCCCTGAGGGAAATTTGGGTTTACACTCTGTTATTTACATGCTTCTCACACACATAGGCCTGAATCACATGCATGTACAAACAGAACCTGTGGACATGCAATGGTGGAGAGATGTTAGAGTGGGGCTGCTACAAGCTGCTAAGCAGAGTGTGCACCAGAGCAGTTGGGGTTCTGTGCAGAGGTGCCCTGGCACCTTTCCAGCTACCAAACCAACTTTGGTCTGCACTGAGACTTGAACCGGTGACCCTCTGATTCCCAATCCAAGTCCCTATGGACTGAGCTACTGCCACCCCAAGCTACTGCAGCCATTGCTGGTGAATCTTGTCTACTTTGGCAGTGAAAAATGACATTAAAGAGTTACAATAGGCTAAGTCCTATATAAATGAAGTTATTATTATATAATCATTATTATTATCAATCAATCTATCTATCTATTCATTCTGTTCCCCGTTTCTCGTTTTTGATTTAAAACCAAAATTGAGAAAACAAAAAAATGTTCTTTGGCTTAAAATAAGTTAAATCCTGTCTGACAACATTTAATACTTTCATACCTTGACCCATAAACTGACCTTTCAGCAGCAGCTTAATAGAACTGTGCAGGACAGAAACGAAACTTAAAACCATTTGATTCAGACAGTAAAACTGTTTTTTTTTTGTTTTTTTTTATCAGTTTTTCGTTTTGAAACAAAAGACGGAAGTAGGCCTTCGGTTATTTTGTATTGGATCAAATTAATTACAGATTGTCCAACGATATTATTTTGTATGAATTTAAGTTGGTTTAAGTTATTCATGTTCCCAGTGAAATGGCTGGCCCAAGTGAAAGCATAATAGATTTTCAAGTTTTTAATTCTATACTGTATGCAACATGTTTGTCTCAGCAATAAGTCAAAACTTTATTTTGATGGATATTGGCACTATTCATTATTTTCAGTCCTAGTTCCCTTTTCTGTGAAAATTAAAGATATTAAATTGACAAGAAAAATATTACAATATTCATAGTTTATTATTCATTTGTTTACATACGTTTTCACATCATTATATTTAATAAAATTTAAAGATGCATACCAAAGAAATCACAACAGTATTATTCAGATGTTACATGTAGTCTTCTGTTGTATTTTGCTTCTTCTTATAATATATTGTGAGGTGGAAGATTAAAGTGCCTTCCCCTATCACACAAGGTTCAAAAGGAAGCTTCTTGCCAGCAAATCAATATTTAAGACAACCAATACATTCATTGATAAGATAAAGGTGTTTTTGCACCGCATTCAAAGGTATTGAAATGTTTAGGATTAAGGGTCACTATAGAAACCATAATCAGAATACATTCAAGCAATGTGTGTATTAATAGTCCTCCAAATAATATATTCAAGTTTCAACATTTTTTTTAATTGAGGTTTTCTTAAATATTCCTTCTTAAAATATATTGGCAGTGAGTTTGTGTATGGCCAACAGAAGTGGCTTTGAAAAACAACCCTGTGTAAAGAGTGGTTTGACCAAGTTGTTTACCAAGTCAAATACCTCCAACAGTGCAAAGTGCACATCTTTATTTTCAAGAGTCATTCTACAAGGCAAATTAAATATGTTCAATTCTTATTCCAAACCAAGAACAACACAGTCCCAGGCCAAACAATACAACAACAAAAATAGCAACATCAATAGACAAAAAACGACCCTTTTGTGAAAAAATGTGGAACCATTCCTTGAGATTCCCAAACACTACAATACCACGGATCAATTAGCTTGTGGTTTGTTAGTGCTTCTTTCTTTGGCTATTAGCCCCACTGAGAGACCTTGCAAGAGACTCTAGTAGGTACTTTGATTCAGTAAAAACTGCAATTATTTCTGAAGAAATACCAAACACCTTTGTAGAAAAGCTGGTTTATCTATCAAGTCACCATAGTAACCACAGCCCAACTATCAACCAACCAGAGCTTCTAGCTTCCGGGCTTCCCTGCCATCTCATTACATAATGAGGACTTGGCAAACAAGACAATTTTCCTTTTGTTTTTTGTTTCCTTTCTTATTTTAAGGTTTCTCCCTTTATTTTCTTGCCAAGGAAACATAACCACTCGGACAATAACTCAGTGTTATTGTCCGTTACCTCCTTGATCCTAAACTTCAGGACCATAGAAGACCCATTGAAGACATTTCTTCTCATCTCTACTCCTCACAAACATCTGACTACCAAGAGGAGAAAAATGGACGTTTGCAGTGGAAGGTTTGAGTGAAGGCATTGCCAAGAGTGACCACCCGACCATGACCGCCTGAGCGGCTACGCTCGACCACCACCCGGGGCATCTGGACCAGCTGGATGGGGCTCTTCCTGTCCTTCAGTGCCTGGGTCAGGTTCAAAACCTAAAGACAGAGTTCATAATGTTTACAGTTCAAAACCAAAGCATTTTAAAGTACAAATGAGATAGAATTGGTCATTTTTAACCCTTTAATTTGTTGTATTTGAGAATGTTGTTCAGGTTAACCAACCGAGGACTGATGCAACATTTATTATGAAAGTATTATCTTATTTGTAAAAAATAATAATAAACAATAAAAAAAAAAGTTGGGACTGTGCAATAGGAGAAGGTCATGTAGCCAAAAAAAGCACAATAGCAATTGACATACATAAAACTGTCACAAGCACAACTAGTCCAAAATGCTGCAGCTTGTGTACTGACTAGAACTAGGAAAAGGGACCACATTACTCCTGTGTTAGATTCTCTGCACTGGCTCCCTATAGAATCTAGACTATAATTTAAAATCCTTCTTCTCTTTTACAAAGCTCTAAATGGTCAGGCACCATCTTATCTTCAAGAGCTAATGGTGCCGTATTACCCTTCGAGAACATTACGCTCTCAGAATGCAGGCCTGCTTGTGGTACCTGCAGTCTCTAAGTGTACTCTGGAATCATCTTCCAGCCGGGGTCCAGGAGGCAGACGCACTCTGTACTTGTAAGAATAGATTTAAAACTTTCCTTTATGATGCCTACTTATGCTGCTATAGGCTTAGACTACTGGGGGAACTGGCACCTTGAGCTCATATCTCTCCCTCTCTGTCCCTCTTACTCTCTCTCTCTGTGAGATCATATTACTGCATGTCACTATCTGTAAATCTCAGTTACGAAACCAATTTTTTTCCTGGGAGCTCCTCAGCTCTCTTAGGCTCCTCGGGATCGTTGGTGGACGGCCTGCCTCAAATTATCAAGTTGACCTAATGTTTTTCAATTGTTTAAGTGTATTACACAAAGTAAAGAATCCTATCTGGAACATTAGAAAAAGGGAGGCTACACTTACAGCACATATGGCATTTGGTTGTGTGAATCAGAGGCAGTACAAGTGGATGCATTTCCAATTCAGCTAATTAGATTCATAAGGTCAGTGGAGCAAATTTAACATACATCATGTTATTTTTTTCTGTTTAGGGGTAGTTGTTCCTCAAATTGTAATGCCAATAATGCCGTTACATTAAACTGAAAACAATTATTATACAAGGTGGAAAAAAATTAGAAAAAAGGGGCATCAGTGAAGAAAAAGAAAAGCAGAGAGCATGACAGGAATTACAGTCAAAAATATTAGATGAATGGATCAAACTCACCTGTCCTCTCATTACAGACATCTGTCTCTCAAACATTGTTTTGTCAAAACCTTTATCTTCCTAAAGAGAAAACAAAATAAAGTCAGCAGGTTTTCTATGTCTAAAATTGTGTTACTTTGCTACCACACAGCCATTAGATTATGTCACTAACCAAGAGTTTCATTTTAGAAGATGATAAACTTTATATTCCTGTGAGGGGGAATTCAATTATAATCTGTCTAACCAGCGAGAATGTGGGATTAGAGAAAGTTATGTGGTGGCTCTTACCTTGAACATTTCATAGAGATCCTCACAGAGGTCCTGAACAAAGTTCATGTCAGAGAGACGTGACAGCACCAGGTCTCTGGTCTCCTGGGAGAAAGCCACCTTAGCCTGGGGAAGCCAGGCCCAGTGGAACGGGTCTAATAGAAGGTGGAAAAGCAACAATGGGATTTGTGTCAAGCTCTCAAATGTCATTCAACAACCTTTACCCTCCACTACAAACACAGTTTCTCTCTTAAACAATTGTTTCTCTCAGTACTACATTTGAGTAGACACCTTATATTAATATATTGGAACTTTACCTATTTTTTAACTATGCTGTTATATTTTGTAAATTCTTTAAATTTGGCCAGGAAACTCTCAGAAAAGGATTCTAGAGAGAGGACTGTGTATATATATATAACAATAATACCTTCACTAATAATACTTCTAATGATAATCATACAACAAATATACTAAAAATACTACTATAACAAAATAATGATTATTAGTAGTATTTATACATACATGAATAATAACAATATTGGTATATTATATGATTGACAGAAAATCAAGAGTACATCAACATGATGGACTTTATTGCTTATTATTTTCTTTCTTAGAGCTTAGATAAAAATAATGATCCAATTCCATGTCTGTAGCATGAATATGAAGCTACAGACAGCAGTGTTTTTGCTTTGTATAAAGTACCGTAATTCAGAAGTACAATCAACTAAACATTTGGTGTAGTTTGGGGTTTTAGAGGGTTCAAACTCAAAACAATTTAATCCTTGGCTGTTGGCTGGCTCAAACTTGGTTGGTGTGTGAGAGACCCCCAAATTTCCCCTGGTTGGCGACAGTCTAGGCCTTGAACTATCTACATGTCAGTATCCTGTCACAGTTTAAGCCCCACCCACTCTACAAAGGAAATAAAAGTTTTGGATGTTTTCCTGTGGATTTTGTCAAAAAGGTCTTTAGACTTTTATTGTAAAAATCATTGCATTGTTCATGCGAAGATGGTTGTTGACATGGATGTTGTATATCATGAGCTGCTTAATAACACACATGACCATGTCATCATGTTTTTGTGAAACTAAAGACAATTTACCACATTGTCGACCAATATAGTTCTATTCCATTATATTCTGGTTCTGTCTAAGGGAAAGATAATTGCTTTACAAGCACCTCTGAAGCTCACTCATGAATATGTTATATCTTGTTGGTTTCATCTTACAAAAAACTAAATGTTATTGTTATAAAAATTAGAAAAAGGTTTAAAAGGCCAAGTTTGCTGTTTTCTCCTATTTCCATTCTTGATGCTGAACTATGCTTATTGTTTTCTAGCTCTAGCTGTTGTTCCAGCACTTACATTAGAGCAATATTAATATTCTTATCTAAATACCTGCAAAAAAAAAAAGATTACATAAAATGTCTATATTTCTGAAATAAAATAAAATGTTCATCGTTGAAAAGATATTACATATAAAGCTTTAACACTTTGGCAAGCCTTATATAAGACATAGATTTTCACCATTAGTGATACATCTGCAAATTCCTCGAGCTTCTTTTAAGACAGAAAGACAAACAGAGAAAAAAGATAGAACAAAAGATGCAAACAGTGTTAAACAGGCCCTTCCATCTTTGCTACGCCAGATTTAGTTACAGCAGTGGGAAGCACCAAGGTAGACAAAGAACAGTCTGTTTTGGGCAGTGCTCAACAGGAGTACCATATCCTAGCCCTAACCCTCCAATTATTATGCATTGGGTTAATGCACATCTAGTGTCGACTATACTGTGTAAATTCAATATTTTTGTTTTGTGTTTTCCAGTTACACATCATGATTTTCGCCGCAACCAAGGACACTAACTTTATTGAAATTGATGTCTTTACTTTACAGCATAAAGAACTTCTTAAGGCTTTTCTGACTACAACTTAGGTGGAAATGTCAACCGAATAAGAAAAGTACTTTAAAGTGTTCCTTTGAAAAGTTCAAAATGGCGCTATGGAGCTATTTTTCCCAGACTCATAGAAAGTGTGCAAAGTTGTATGGGAGTTTTGGAATTTTGCAGAGTCCTTGAATTTTTTGTGCTGTTTTCTGATGAGTTGCTATGGCCATTTGACATTTATTGAACAAATAACAAGTGATCAGTACAGGATGAAAGTCAGTTAAAAAAACTAAACATTTTAACCAAATTTGACAAGAACAACGTGTCACAGCTTGTATAAAAGACCAAGCAAAATTGAAATGGTGTAATGGAGAAAATGTGACCAACATACAGGCTCTCCATTCATCCGGGTGTTTAAAGGGAAAGGCCAGGCCATTGTCAATTGCTGCAATCTTGATACAAGATTCTGAACTTATCTCTGGCCAATCTGTATCCTATAGAAAAGGAAAAGGGGTCAGAAAGGTTTTCACCAAGTATGTGTTTGGTAAAAGCAGTGTATTACATTGTAAATGCATTATGTAGCATTGCCCAAGTTTAATGAGGGTGAATATTTGTTCTGTCACAAGTCTGAAAGCACCTTGAGTATAAATTGATTAAAGATCACCTTTTCATCTTGTCCCCTTTCTCCTGGCTTCACATACTTGATCAACCAGTTATCATTTCCTCGATCTGAGGAGAAAATAAGAGAAATGAAAATAAGATTTTATCAAAACATAATAAAAAATCCAGAATACAAGACACAGTCTGTTTATTGGGAGTCTCTTTGAGAGAAATAAGGTTTAAACTGTCTTCCTGCGTGATGATTTCCACTGCACTCAGCAAAGCAACTCTGTAGGTCTTTTAGTACCATCTGCGTTTACTTTGTGGAGTTTGCACTCCTACTAGCTACAGTACTGTAGTTGAGCTCTCAGTCTACAGATGCAGGTTGCGCTGCCTACCTCCACCCTAGCCCACCTCCGCTGGTCACTCCTCGATTTTATTGAGGAGTCTGTTACGTTGTATGTTATTTTGTCCCCCTCTGCTGGTCATGATGTGTATATGTTTACCTGTTAATCTCATGGTGTGTGTGGGGTGATTATTTGAAGTCAACATAAGGAGGCAGAAACTGGCCTGCTCACTCTCTCTCCTTGGCTCCAGACTGTCACATCTTATGTCTGTTCTTGGTTGATGGATCTGGTAGTGTTTGTTTCTTCGTGGCTTTTGTTTTATGTGGTTTAGGGATTAAGTGGTGTTGTATGTAGTTTATGGTAGAGGGTAAATACCCGGTCCAACGGCCCTTTGTGGGCTGGTTTGGATGACAGACCTTTCAATTCTTTTGTTCTGTTAACCGGATCATCAGTTTATTTCTGATGTTCCCTTTGTTAAAATAAGGAGTTAATCATGTTTGTTAAACAAATTTGATTGTCAGAATAAACCCTTTTTCATAACCCTTTTTCCCTTTTTGATTTAATCTGAATTGTTGTTCTGTGTTCGACTTCTTGAAAATGAGGCTTTCATTGAGGGGTCGTAACAGAGTCTTACAATCACTCCAGCACTCGACAGAGTTAATGTACTGATAAATATGCTAATAAGGGAAAAAATATGTTAAAAGGAGCGCTGCCAGCCTGGTCTAAATCACTATGTATCCCCACAGCTTGAGAGCAACAATGAATGGAAGTGAATTTTTAAACATTTCATGTTGCGTGCAATGTGCAATGGTGGTGGCTGCACTCTCGGTAATGATGGAGCGTATGTCTGCATGTTTCATATTATATGTATATTGGTCGTGTATAGGATGCATCCAACTTTTTAGATGAAAAATTAGCTATTACAAGTGCACACTATACATCGGATTTTATATACCGTAAACAGCTGTCAAATGTATTTGCAACAGTGAGGAGTGCAGATTTAACTGTGTGACTGGCTACAGTAACTGTAAGGGCAACTGTTGAAAGTAAATGAGTCAGTCAATACATATATTGTCTATTAGGGAGGAACAGGAACTATTTTAAGTTTGTATGAAGGATCGTAATTCAATAATGTTTTAGTTAAGTTATACTTATAATTGTTTAAATTTGACAAACCCTCACCTGTGTTTCTGATAACATAGTCCAACACTACCAATCGCTCAAACTGTGACTGGAGCTGCTTCCTGATATTTTCTGGCAGAGGTTCTGCCTCAAAGCGCCGCAGCCAATAGTCCGCTTCACGGTAGCCCTCCACAAACAGCTGAAATGAGCCAACCTAAAAGAATGATTTCAAAAATATATTTTTTTTTACACAACATAAAATGGGATATCACTTGCACTTCAAATATCAATGCTGTACTTTAAATTGTTTTACCCCAGCCCCATATGAGAAAATAATGATGGCTCAAAATAATCCCAGGCCTCATGTTGGTCATCATGAAGTGCTTTGAGAGGCTGGTTTTTACACCACATCAAAGCCAGCCTTCCTCAGACCTTTGACCCTCACCAGTTTGCTTATAAAGCAAACAGATCCACAGAGGACTCTACAGCCATAGCTCTTCACACTGTACTGAGCCATCTGGAACACCAGGGGAGCTATGTAAGGTTACTTTTCATCGACTACAGCTCAGCCTACAAAACAATCATCCTGGGAATTCTGGATCAAAAACTATCTGACTTATAGCCTCCACACTCATGGATTATAGACTTTCTCGCAAACCATCCCCAGACTTGTTTTACTTGTCCCCAACCTCTCCTCCAGCCGCACACTAAGCACTGGCTCTCCACGGGGGTGGAGAGCCCCTCTACACATAAATGTAGTCCAGCCCACCCCAGTTACACCATTGTCAAATTTGCGGACAACACAGCTGTGGTTGGACTATTTTAAGGAGGTGGGCGAGTTTGCCTACATGGATGAGATCCTGAAGTTAACTGCATGGTGTTCAGTGAACAACCTGGCACTGAACATCCCAAATACCAAGGAAATAATATTTGATTTGAATCATCCCTCCTCTTCAATTCTCCTACTTCTCCTTTTTTTTTTTTACTGTACTATTTATACAGTTCCACCAGAGAATGCATATATTTTTCTACTGCAGAAAGCATGTCTTACCTTTGCTATATTTATATTTTTAACTTGTGACAAGCTACTTTTTACTGTAAATATTTTTACGTATAATTGTCCATCTTTTCCTACTTCAATGCGAGTTGTTTGTTGTTAAGGTGAAGCATTTCTAATTTCCTTGTACAATTGTATAATAACAATAAAGGCTTACTATTGTATTTAGAACCCCAAAGCACTATTTTAATCATTAAAACAGGCTTTTCTTCATATTGTGCACATACAAAACAGAAAGAGTAAGTTAAATTAGACATGGAGAGTTAACACCCTCTGTTACCTTGGGTGGCAAGCCCACTCGATGGAAGCGTCTTCCCACCTTGGGGACAATCTCCAAGGCGTACTTCTTTCCCCTGGATTTTGCTCTGTCAATGGCGCTGTAGTGGAATGTCTCACTTGCCAGATATACAACCTGATAAAAAAGGGATGTGTTGTTTGTACCATATTGCTATTTTATGCATATTACAGTGCAAAAAATGTAACACTCTACATCCAAGTTAAAAGGGCCTGAGAAGTTCTACTTTGAAACAGGAAAACTTGCATAAAAATACAGTAAAAAGATGCATATTACAGAGGTGTAATTTATGCTTTGTCCAACCTTTTTATTTGGGCCCTACCTTTGTCTTTGGTACCACTCCAAGACCAAGCTTGGTATCAACCAGTGATGCAGCAGCCTCTGAAAGGTAACCCTGGTTAGGCAACAAGCAGCCTCGGCCAAAACAACAGGGACAGCACAGCTTATACGAAAGGGAGACAAAGAGGGCACAATCAAAATACAACTTTTTTTTTTTTTTTTTTTTTGGCTGAAGTGCTGTGACTTGTATGTTTGAAATCCTCCAGATTTTCACAAAAAAGATCAAATATTTTAAATATTATACCTTGTGAAAATATTTGGTCCATTTGGGGTTAAGGTGACCATAAGGTTCCTCTGACTTTGGTTTGAAAACACCAATGATTTTCTAAAGAAAGAAAAGAAGGAAATTAACAAAATCTTCTATCACAAAAGGTTTTCATATCTATATTGGGAAAACACATCACACAAAGGGACATAACTATAATACAAGCAGCCTTTACTGATTTTATAGGACCTTTACAAATAAATATTAAAGCACCACAGACAAATCCCTTGGACTTGTTCGCTCCTTTCTGTTCCATTACTCTGTACAAAAAGATAGACAAACCATATAGTAGACTTAAAGTAACTGATGTAAAAACAAATCATGTTTAATAGCCAGCAATAATTTCTTAACTAGAAGAATAAATTGCAATGGAGAAAGTTAATATACTGCAGTGCTCTCTGAAATCTTTCTACTACTATTAATTAAGAAGGTACAAGAGATTAAAAACAAATGTAGCCAATGTTTAAAAACCACTCAGTCCAAAGTCTTTCATCTCGAACGATTCTTCTTTGTCTTTAGCCCTTTTCATACTGTGTTTCTCCAAAAGTGCCTAAACTAAGCTCAGCTGTCATTACATTGTACATTCATATTGATTCCACCGTGGCTGCCTGTTACTACCTCCAAAGACAGTACAGAGGATGGATCACTTCGTCCCGTAATTATGCCTCTGCGACATTCATTTTGAAGGGGAAATGTCACGGGTGCATAAATATCGAGCTGTGAAACGGCAGTCTGAATAGGGCTTGTGTCACTTCTCAACTCCCTCCTTACCCCTTTAAGGTCTTTGACAAAGTAGCTCCCACTTGAACCCTGGGAAATCCTCTCTGGAAATACACCATTCTCAATAGCTTGTTCGGCCACTTGGATAATATCTGCAAACTCTGGATCATCAGGGAAATGGTTGAAGTCCCCACTGTTGGTACCTAGTACAGGAAAAATTTAGTAGAGTTTAATATTGTGATTTACTTTGTAGGAACACAGATTGTGCTACTGTTAAATAGAAAGGGCTTTTATAAAAGCTTCACCCTCATGAAACTTTCAAAATACAGTGTAAACCAGTTGTTCCAAACCTTTTTTTCCTAGGAGCACCCCAATTGTAAGAAAAACTAAGCCCCAACCTCTCAGGTAAAAAAACTTAAAAATGTTAACATACATTTTTACTGTTTTCATTGATGAAAATAATATTTTCTGTTATAAATTTAACATTTAAATATCCAAAGAGACTTTTTATTTCAACTCTCCAGTACTTTAGTTGTCATGATTTTAGAAAATATGCTCATAACCTCAGAGCAGACAAAGCCTGCCTTAAAAGGGGCCTGGACACCAGATTGGGGAACCAATGTTTTTGAAACAAACGTCATTCAGTTAAATCTTAGTCATTCAGTTTGAGAACCTGAAAGCATCATCAGGGTATTTCAACATCCTCTATCGTACTGTATTGTATTATAAAACATGTGGACTAGACAGTTGGAGAGCACTAATGCACTTGTAAGAATACAAATCCGTACAGAAGACTTTTTAAGCGCGAGTACGGATTTCCAAACGGTGTTTTATTCTTTTCTTAACTAAATCTTCGGGGACTTCGTGCAACACAACAAAACTCCTATTTTAAAAACTTTCCCTCGCGACTCCAATATCAGAACAGGCGAGCATTGTGTGGAGACTTGTTATCGAGTCACTTCAGCAGCTGCAGAAACATATTAAAACCAGGGCATAAGATGCTTCAGTTCTGACCTGACAGCAAATAAAACATGTATTTTAAAAAAGTTTGAATACAGGAAACCAAAGATGTACCAGGGCCTCATCTATGCGTGGAAAACACTGATGTGAGTGCAGTTTATTCTTAACGCAGAGGGAAATAAGAGCAATTGAATCAACATCACTTAGAAATTAGATCACATGTAAGCGTGTGAATCGAGATCAAGATTTTTATGCAGCCTTAGTAGCCGTGTCCTTGAACTAGTTGCGTCATATCCTACAGCTTTGCTTCATGCCTTTTGACGTTGGCAGAACTTGACTTCAGGTTCTGGCCAGGTTCAGAGCAGTAGGAAAGCACAGTCAGTGATTACGCTAACAACTCCGTATCTTGTGTTTAAAAGACATCCAACATCCTAACATTATGAGGTGTATTTAAATATTTATCAGCATAATAGATTTTCTTCTAATGGTTGTTCAGCCGCTCTGGGCGCTACTACTGATACATATCAGCAAGTTCAGGTCAGCAAGGTGCTGATGTCCCTGCTCCAGGCATCCAGTGGACTGGTAGCACAGGTAACAGAGGAAACAGATGCAGTCAGCTGAGGATCACAGAGAGTGGATTTGTAGGGAACAGATGGTCTGAGTGTTTGATAGTAAAAAGAATCAAACACTGACTGACTTGCAATGTATTATTTTTTATAAATATTATCCTACTCATCACACGACTCTCTGTGGAATGATTTCACTTAATTTTAGCTTAAAAAGGGAAAATAAGATGGGAATAACAGATAGGCTAGTATTGAATTGCAATAGCCTACTTATTGTATCAACACTTTATAATCTCAATATTAATCAAATCTGAACCCAACAATCGCGATAAAGTAGAATCGCCACAAAGGCATATCTAGCTCTAATACAATGAAAAATTAAAAGAAACAATTGTTAACTTCTTAAGTCCGCTGACATTCAAACATGCAGATGTTATAAGGAGGCTACTCTACGGTTTCCGTATTTTAAGTTTTTAAGTCGCCTAAGACCCAGGACTCCAGTTTACACCCATGAAGAGGCGGGCCTGTGACTTCTGGACAAGAAGCCTACCTGGAGGGTTTGTTTGCTCTCCTCGGTTGGAAGATTTCAGCAACCTTCAGACAGACAACACGACATTCAACTTATCTAACCAGCGTCCATTAATCAATTGAAATGTTGCACCAAACCATCGGACAGAAACAAGAAAATGGACAAAAGAACAACCACTGCCCCTTCTTCTTTTTTTTTTTAATCACTGTATTTTGCCAACTTCCTAACTATTGATAGCTTAATCTGAAACACTGAGCCTACCTGGGGAGGCCAAGGTGTCTTTATCCGATGACGAGCTGTGTCGGTTTCGCTTGCTGCGCTTCTCTTGGGCACACCGAGGAGACGTCGTGTTCCCGGTTAAACCCGGTAGTAACAGCGCCTCTTCCCCGGAACCGTCGTTCTCAAGCTCGGTCAAGACACTTTCACAAGACTCCGAAATACGAACAGCCACTCCAGGGTTAACTGAGAGTCCTAAACCTATCCCAGTACCATCGAATAAAACCTGTGCCGGTCCCGAGAAGTGAAAGTTACATTCAGAACCAGGAACCGCTGTCGCTTCAGAGTCCAGCACCGGCTCGCTGGTCTCTGTCGGGTCGCATTCAGACATCATCGTCGCTCAGTTCTAAGTAGGCCTACGTTACGTTAAGTGTCCCATAAAAACTAAATATTCCCACGAATAGGCTACCTATAGGACCATCAAAGCAGCTGTTTTCTTGCACCGGTGGGGAGGAGGCGGATCGACAACAAATACGTCGAGTTCATCTCGTTCTTGTTTTACGGTGGTTTGCATCCATCACGTTGGTACATTACCGCCACCTTCTGTAGCGGAGTTTTGGCTTCTTACTCTGCGGATGTGTGCAGGGTGTGGATACCTCTCAGTTCCCTTAGTTGCATCCCATACATCACTCACTTGGAGGGAGAGCGAGGAAATATGTTTTAAGAGACATGAGACGTCCTTTCCTCTACAGCTTTGTGATGATGACATCAGCTGACCACTGCTCAGCTGGCACAAATACCCACTTTATTATTTCTAATAAAATACACACAGTAACATTGTGTAGTCTGTGTACTTTACCTGATGACAAACACCTGCAGTCTGCTAATAAAAAAACATACAGGCCATTTCTACACACAAACAGTTTTTATATTAAGTTACTTATTCATCATTATTATTATTATTATTTTTACTGATAATCTGATAGTGAACTCTGTATTTTATAAACACTAAGGATGTCTCAAGATTATTGACAATTTCTTATAGGATCAAAATTTCAGCAAAACAGGATGCGTAACATTTTCAAACCCTAAGATCACTAATGATCATTCTGACTGACAGATGACTCCCACTCTGTCAGACTGTCATTCTTATCATGATCAAATTAAAAAGTGCAAACAGTCTGAGTGATAAGAAATTTTAGCCGCTATAATAATGAAGGAGTTGTTTATGATCTTTTGGTTTTAACACTTCAAAATAACTGACTTTTTGTTTGATGGTGAATCAGAAAACAAATCAAATATAAAAGGCCTTGGCTGATCAGCCTACACTCTTAGGCTATATATATTTTTTGGAGCTTACACTTAATATTTCGTTGTGTATCCTCATGTCACACACGTGGTCAGGAATAACTGTTCATTGCCCTTCAGCACTGCGCTAATCCTCTCGTGTGGAAGTACAGAAACGATCTCTTTGTACCACACAGTAACAGTGGGAGGTTTGGCTTTGATCCACCTCAACACTACAGAATTTCTTGACAAAAGTAATAGTTTATCCAGGAATTTAAATTTAAGAGAGGGGAGTGACACATACTTAGATGGCAGGCTAAGTTAGACAAGCCCAGGATCTTTGGTTACTTTGGTTTTGAAAATGCCAATAAGCTCTTTTGCTATACAGGACCAAAACCTTGATATGTATTTACACTGCCAAAAAAGATGAATATAGTCCCCTCTCTCTCTGAGACATTTCAGACACTGTGGTGACAGGCCTGGATCCATCTTATTCCTGATGGAAGGTGTCATGTGTAATCTATGAATACTTTTAGATTGAGTTTCCCTCAGTCTTCTGCAAGAAAACACAATTTTGATTCAATTATTGGGCAAGTGTCATGTGGCAGGTAGTAAAAGTAGGAAATAAAATGGGAGGAGTTTTTGCAGTTCTTAGGAAAGGATTCTGGGGCACTTCATTTAGGAGTATTGAGGGAGGGGAGACTCTGCTCCCTAATAAAGTGACGAATCTGCAAGTATACCCCCCCAAAAAATGCTATACAATGTTACTGTGTGTATTTTCAGACAGCTGAGCGATGATCAGCTTATGTACTCATCACAAACGAACGTCGCTTCACGTGAAGCTATAGAGGAAAGGACGTCTATTGTCTCTTAAAACATATGTCCTCGTTCCTCTCTCCTCTGCTTCGTTTCCTCGCGTCTCTCCATGCATCTCTGGTGGGAGGGACTAAGACGCAAGTAAGGGAAGCAAGTGGAGGAATCAGGATGCAATTTAAGAGACATGAGAAGTACTCATAAAATGCACAATCAAATATACCCAGGATGATAGACTCATCATTGAAAAAGCACAATACATAATCATTCCGAGTTTATTTGATTGTGTCTTTTCTATGATAGGCCTTTCACTCCAGGTATATTTGATTATGTGTATTGTGCCTTACCAATGTGTGCCATTCTCTGGTGTCAGCATTTTTCTCTCAGTAGATGGTTCTTTACTCTATTTCGGTGTATTTTTCCATATTCTGTGGGTTTGATGTTTACATAACATTTATCTCTAAGCTTGTGTGGCACATTGCTGTGCTATTTTTTTCAGATTTCTTCATCTGTCACTATCACTTTTTCTATATTATAGAGCCGCCTCTATTATGACGGTTTCTCTTGTTGTTTACAGTCATGCAATTCAAGTTTTTATGGTAATCGTCCAGTCTTTGCAGGCAATTTTTCCTGCTGGAGTTGGGTATTAATGTGTTTTTGTGTATTTGTAGTATCTATGCAGAGGTCCTGTATACCTTCAATATGAATGTCTTGCATAACCTATATTGTTCCTAGTTTTGTATCACATGATCTGTCAGGTGATTTCAGGAGTTGTATATATGAGGAGGTGTGTCATTTGTTCATGTCAGATAAATAAAAGAAACATTGCTTACTTCAAAAGAAAGCTAATCAACTCAGTTCAATATTTGCTCGACATATGATACAATTCTGTGAAGATAACAATTTGATATTGTCCAGCCAATTGCTTTTACCT